>NC_081415.1:463830133-464138258 GCF_030272615.1 Cryptomeria japonica
TATGTTTACAATGGGGACTAAAAAATTTCTATTGTCCACACTCAAAAGGCCAATGTAGATTAGGATGAACATATAACAAGCTTTTTTAGCCAAAAAGTTAAAGAGTAAAAGATTAAATAAAATTTGTGAGAAGTCGGACTATGAGTTAGTGAAGGGTTTGGAGAAATGTAAACATTTGGTACCAAATAACAAGAGAATAATAACAAAGATACATTCCAATGTTGGAGAATATATCAATATAGTTCAATGATAAGTGTGCCACTTTGATCATAAAGATTATTAACTAGGATTTTGATATTAAGCCCACCAATTAGGTTAGAGGTCAAGCTTTATGTTGCAACAATTTGATACACTTTAGAGTGACCCTTATGTGGTTTTAGTGTGTAAGTAGGAAAAATCATTCAAGCTTTTTTCACAACATGATTCTGGAATATTGATCCCAATCGGGATATTTATTAACCCTCACATTTGAGTTTTATAAGGATCTAGATATAAAAATTTAGCATATTTTTGTTTCATTTCTAGTCATTATGGTTTCGCTGTGTTTTTTTTACCTCATTGGAAAGGATTTGTAAATACTTCTTGTGTGTTTTAATCATTTAGAACAATATTATTAACCAAGGTATTAGGTTCTATGAGATAGACTTCATGAAGAATAACGAACCTATGTGCTCTCTTGTGTGTTGTCAATGGTTATTAAAATTCCATTAACATGTTAATGCCATTATAAGTAGGACCTCTATCATCCATCCAATCGATGTGCTCAAATTAAAAATCATTTGTTTTAGATTGATATTCAAAATTATGATGATTAATGAGGAAAATTATCAAGAGAAAGGAAAGCTCCAACAACAATCAGGTCACATATGATGGGCTTCATCCTTAATTATTTGGTCTTTTATACTAAAATGCTTAACTTTAGATATTTTGGTGATGTAAATGAATGATTAAATGCCATCATCATATGGTTAGTCCTTTCATATTACAATAATGTGTAATTGTTGTTTCATCTACCAAATATTGAGCGAGATTATTGACACATAATACAAAAGGCTAATTAAGAATATTTAAAAATTGAAACTAGCATCACTTAATTTGATTGGCATGAGCATTTATGATCATAAATTAGGATTAGTGTAGCCATCATGCTAAATGTATATCTATTTAATAATTTCTATCTTGGTTTTCATCACTTTGAGTTCTCATTTCTTCTCAAATCCCAAGTTTACAAAATTCAATTGTTGGTGCATAGTTTCTAGTGAAATTCCTTTGAAGAGCTAAGAATACAATTATAGAGGTTTTAGCAAAAATAGATTTTGCAATCACTTGAAGCACAAGTTCAATCAAAAGAATAATGAAGGGGAAGGGATAGATAGTCATTCCTCATCTTTTAATGCAACGAGCCAATAAGTCATGTTCCTTTGCACCTTTACTAGCTCTTCCTACTCATGGAAACCTCAAGACAATAAGGGTCAAAAAGGGGAAATGCGTAGATAGTATCGTAGATTTTGATTTTCCTAATCTAGTGGTTAACCCAAACTTTAAAAATCGTCCAATAACCTAAAAGAATGGGTTCATGAGTGGGCATTTCCATTCATTTGAATTCTTTGCCCTATTCATACAGTCTCTAAAAATCACTTGGGATTCCAAGATTAAGAAAATTAATTTCCTTAATAAGAAGTTGTTTGTACCTAAAACCAACAAATAACTCCCCAAGATCCCCATTCCCTTAAAATATTTCACTAATGATGTCAAGGACACTTGTTCTATGTTAGCTTTTATTTTTAGCTCTAGCAATGATGATGAGGTTCATGGAAGCTAGCTTGGAGCCTTACACAAAATTAAAACTATCACAAAAGACCAATACTTGTCTTTGGTTGACTTAATTCATGAAAAACTCATTAAATTTAATTCTTAATGGAGTTTTAGATTTCATTCATCCTCAAGTGACTTGATTTTGTGCCAATATGTGAATTTTTTTACCTCTTCCATAGGCTTACACATAGATGATGAATCCTTCACACTTGCTATATTTTTCCTTATGTCTACCTAGACCACATCCTCTCCAAATCCTAGGATTATTATGAGCTCAAAAAGAAGTTTTTAACACTAGTAGTAGTATATATAAGAAGGGAAAATCTTGTCAAGCTTACTAAGAGTCACATTGCATGATTCAAGGGTAAAAATAGAGGAAATTGGTTCTTTGACACCAATTACCCAATATTTAGGCTCCATAGTTTTTTAGATGGATTTTTCAAACTACTTAATTTTATTTATAATAAGATCTTTGTACTTGAATTGTTAAGCAACTAGATGTAATTGACAATAATTTTTTAGTTATTAGGAGAAAGAAAATTGTGTACAATATCCCCTTCACATGTGAGAAGACTACTATAAACCAAAGAAATTCAATCCCAATCTTGATGTTAAAATTAGCCAACTTGGCATTATAACTCATTGACAAGCATTAAATTGGATTAGCTCAAGGTATTGTTTATTTCATAACCCTCCTTTATCACAGATTATTTGCTAATTAATCGTACAATAACTAGTATTAGACCAACAAAATGATAGAATTAATTATATATGTGAAATTAATTAAGGAAATTATTTGTAATTATCCTAAAGGAAATCATATAATTTGTTAGAATACATACTTTAAATTATACGGATAATTAATTAAAAATTGAATGATTAAATTAAAATTAATATCATCAAATAGATAGAAAAAATGAAATGACTATTAGATGCATGGAATTTCTACAGTCCATGATAAATGTCTTGATGGCTTCTAGATAAAACTGTGTGATCAAAGAGGTTGAAGTTGATAACCAACTTCCCTTCTTAGACATTCTTCTCATCAAAAAGCTAGATGGCTCTCCCTAGCCAAGCATGTTTTTTCGCAAATCCATGCACATTGATCTTTACCTTCATGCCTCTTCTCATCATCACCCAGCCCAAAAGTCAGGCATCCTCAAAAATTTGGCTACTAGGGCCTTTAGGATATATGACAAAGATCACATTGACCTTGAGATTTCCCAACTTACCCATGTCTTCCAATTGAATGGGTACAAAAGAAAACACATATTTAGAGCTTTCAAGAAAGCTAAATCCCTTTGTGATCCCAAGCCAAAGGTTACAACCCCTCATTCCCTTCTTGTTGCCTCTCTCCCCTACATCGAAGGCCTCTCCAATGAAATCTCCAAGATCCTCCTCAAAAAGGGCCTTCATTATACCTTTAAACCCATTCAAACCTTAAGAAGGTGCATCCCCTCTCCTAAAAAACCCTAGAGATCTCTTTCTTAATGTGGATGTATATAAAGTGACGCATTCTTATGGCACCCCCTACATTAGTAAGATAGGCTACTTGATTGGCACTAGAATCAAAGAGCATCATGCTAACATAACTCATGGGAGAGTCTTGAAGTCATCCCTCACCGAGCATTCCACAAAAACCGAGCATCACATCCCCTTAGAAGACACTAAAGTCTTAGCTAAGGAAGACAAATTTTTCAAGAGGATACTCTTGGAAGTTATCCAAATTTCTATCCATGCCTCCAAACTTAATTGTGATGGTAGTTGGAACCTCAATTTCTCTTGGCACCCCTTGTTATCCAACCTTCAAACCCAGCCCCCTACCCCTTGCATTCACCCTCCTCTTATCTTGATCAGCCCTCTGTGTCGCCCTCTAGCCCATGCCCACCCCTTCATTAGCCCCCCCTATCCCCCCTCTGGCCCCTACCCTCTCCTTTATTTTTTTGGTATACTTGTTGTTCTCTTTTTTCCTCTGGTTGCTTATTCTCTTATTTGCCCATTTTTGGTATTGTTTTTTCTTTTTTGTCTTTTGCCTTTTGCTTTTATTGCCTTTTTTGTGTTTCTTTCTTTGTGTCTCAACTTTTTTGTTTCTTTTGTTTGTTGAAATTATAACGGTCTACATAAAATTAGGTTGTAACTTTACTTTTTCTTTTCGTGTTTTTGTCATTGTGTTCCTTTCTCTTGGTTTTCTTATTTTTTGTGGTTTTCATTTTTTTCAATTTTTTTTCTTTGTTATTTGTATCTTCCTTTTTTAGTATTTTGGTCCTTATATTCCTTTCTCTTCTTTTTCTTATTTCTTATGTTTTTGTTTCTTTCTATTTTATTGTAATTTTTGTTTATGTTAGTTTTTTAATTTTGGTTCTTATTTAGTCAATGTTGTAATAACCCACCTTGTTTAACCCAACAAAATTTGAGCATCTAACCATACGGGTTAGGCATCTGTCCATATGGGGCAGGAGGTTTCATCTATCCAATATAGGATAGGCATCTACCCATACGGGGTAGGCATCTATCCAATTAGGATAGGAGGTGCTCTGGCCAGAGACTTAGACTCATCAAGACCATTCGGGTCCTGAGTCACTCACTAAGTACTACACTCCTCTAATAGGAGTGCACCGAGGTCACCGTCCTTAGGAGTAATCAAAATAACATAATACAAGCTTGAATTCTGCCTCAAAATTTGGCTTAAAGCCTCGAGAAATCAAGCGAATCCATACGAGATTCCTTCAAAGTATGCATTGAATTACTTCTTCCTTTTTATTATACTTATCTTTCAAGTTAGGATTCTACTCAATCGTTCTTCTTACCAAGCCTAGACCCCACCCACGAACACCTGAGTACTAGGGACAACTCCGTCCCAAGACTGCCTACATACCCGTTTCGGCACGGGATTAAGGCGTAAAGTATGTAGTTCTATTTTCTACTCTATGGTTTGATGTAAACTAATTATTGGGTATGAAACCCTTTCTAGGGTCAATGTCCCAGACAGTTTCTCTACGGTTGCCACCCACAGTGGTAGCACTTAAGAAAAGGCTCAAGATGGCCTATTGCTTGTGGCCTAAAACAACTAGATCTTAATACCTATCATAAGCATCACCCTTGACCAAATTGTCAATCATCAACAACTCTTCAAGATTAAATCAATTTCATAAAAGCATTTCACTCAATCAACCTTAAGGGGGTTTACTATGGTTTAACTCAATGGATGTAAAAATCATTTAAGGATTATCTTATTAGATTATCAATCCAAGGGGGATTACCCGCTCCTTGGATTTTAACTTCCAAGTGTCCCTTATTACTCCCCGACGATTTATAGGGACAACGCCACAAACGTCATTGATGCAGCTTTATTAGGCATTAAGTGCAATAGTTCAACACGATGGCATTACCCATAAGTGTGACCCAGAGGCACTGTATATACCGAACGCTGCTAGGTTTTGGTTTTCCAACTTCCTTTATTTAGCTTCCTTAACTAAGAAACTTATAAAAACATCATGCTTGAAAATAATTATGACTTGAACATGCATAATTAGACATTGCAAAGCTCAATTAATTGAAACAACTACTTGATGAACTATGTGGAATAAAAACATAACTAAAATTATTTAATATTCAAAACTTGAAATATAACTTACATAATAATGATAATTATGAAACTCGCATATTTAATAATTAAACACGTAACTTACATGGAGATGACGAAGACGTCAATAAATGCAATTAATGTATAAGTACTTTGCATGATGAAAAAATAGTGTAACTTAGATGCGAGATTAAGCAATGATTTATTCCTACCATGGGAATAATTAATTATAGAGTCACCGGTTCCAAAATAGCAATTAGTTTAGGCATAGACAAATTTTGGGTCAAATCATAATAATATGACTTAATTGTTTTAAAAGAAACTAAAATTACCGACCATGTAACCCAATAAATTTCAAATGGATTGAGAGATTCCAGTTATATACCTTAATTTAAAATTACAAATTTATTACACAATAATCCTAATTATTTATGAATTTTTCCTAAGTTTAATTTACTTAAAATTTAAGCTAAGGCAATTATTAATCCCTAAGTTTAATTTACTAACTTAAATTTATAACAAATAAACTTTAAATTTAACTAAGCAATTAAATTTCAATTTAATAAAAAAAACTAATAACTAAAAGAAATAAGGGTACAAGGCTTGTTTGAATTTAATGGGGAGTGGAGGGGGGGCCACGGGTCCTCAATGATGATCCCATCATCATTGAGGACCTGCGGGTGCAGGCCTGCAGTGATGAGGGGACCGTCGTGGTCCCCTCCACTACCCTGCGGCCACTGTCGTAGCAGTGACTATAGGGTAGTGGGGGGTACCACTCCCAGCGGTTACCACCTCCCCTGCATGCTTTCTCATTCGAAATAAGTTCAAAGACCTCCCCTTTTTGAAATAACACTCACGATATTCATTTTTATTTTGGTATAACTTTAGTAAAATGTGCACACACACACACACACACACACACACACACACACACACACACATATATATACATACATATATATATATATATATATATATATATATATATATATATGTATACACACACACACACACACACACACACATATATATATATATATGTATATATACATACATATATATATATATACATATATATATGTATATGTATATATTTTCTTATTTCGAGTTTATTTAAAAACATAAAGAGATAAATATAAATAGAAGATATATGTACAAAAGGAATATTATTATGAGGATATGAATTTAATAACGGAGATGAAATAACACAGAGAGATTAATACTTTTCAGGAATGTACAGATAACTGAAAAATAAATGATTATGCTGAGATAACAAAACTTTCAAGAAGATTTCCAGGAGCTAATATTCACAGAGGGATTTATATTTTATTTCCACATAGAATAATGGATACAGTGAAGTTTATTTCCAAACGTTTTCCTGTTCACAGAGAAGTAAGACTGCTCTTAAGGAATTAAGATTTATGATCAAATCTTCATTCAGAGAGAGAAATGGATTTTTTTACTCATAGGAAAAAGAAAAAAAATATTTAAATAACTTTATATGCAAAAGATCAAACTTGTATTTGCACAGAGGTAAGATTATTCACAGGGAAGTAAGATTTAATTAAAGAAAATGAGATTTACATTCAGATTTCCAATCCAGTAATGAATTTAAGAGAAGAATAACAAGGATAAGATTCATACACAAATGGTTATCATTTAATCACACGGAAAAATTTTGATCTCAGAAAAAGAATTTTAAATAAGGGAAATATGATTTTTGCACAGATTTGAAATCTTTGGAAAAGCAAAAGCAAGATCATATGTATATTTTTCTAAAGAAAATAAAATAAATAATAAAGCTATCTTTTACATGCATTATGTGAAAATATTTTATCAATATTTATTCCTAAATAAGAAGAAAATATTTACAATAAAAAAAAAAGTATAAAAGAAGATCTAGAAGCTATTTTTTTTTTTCTGATAATATAAATTTCTCATATGTAAATGAGAGATGACAAAGAAGAGAACCTGGCTTATTGAAGCTTGATGTTGAATCCTCTAGCTATCTTTTTTGTTGCTTCCTTGCAACTTGAGAGAAATCTTCAAGAACAACTTAGCAATCCTACAATGAAAATGAGACTACCAAAGAAGATCCTACTACTAACAACAAGGAAACTTGGAAAATTTTCTTCAACATGTAATCAACACTCCCTTTTCTTCAACACATAATCAACACTCCCTTATGAAAACTTGCATACAATATATAAGAAAAATCCCTTAATTCCACTATCTAAAGAAATTAATTAAGAGTGGGATTCTTTTCCAATATTGGACTCATGCAAATTGATTAAAAACCTAATGGGGGAGTTACATGCAAGGCATTGAAAATTCATCTAGAAGCTTCTAATTCCTCCTACAACATGTGCCATAATTGAGTAGGAAAAATAAAAATAAAAATAATTATATTCTCCAAGTGTGTGTGTGTGTCCATTTTATTCTTTTATATTATTTATTCAATCATTTTCAATAGCTCAACCAAAAATTTAATAGAATTGTATAAATTAAAAAGTGATAAAGGAGGGTTGTGACATCCTCCCCCCCTTAATTTGTGCATTGTCCTGATGCACTTATTGAATGTATCTAAGAGAGTCTAAAGTTTATGATTAGTTTAAAACAAAAAAGGAAACAACTGTTGCATTTCTCTAGTATCTTCCCATGTGGCATTCTTTTCATCATACTAGTTCCATTGTACTTTGCATTGATCAACCTCTCTGTTACACAATTGGCACTAGTGCCTCTCCAATATTTTGAATGGCTCTATCATTATTCCTCCCATTTCTTGGACCTGTAAAGCATCCCAATTCAAAATATGTTTCTCATCAGGTATGTACTTTTTAAGAAGAGATACATGGAAGACATCATGAATTCGGCTCAACTAGGGAGGTAAGGCCAACCGGTATGCAACTAGATTAATCCTTTCCAATATTTTAAAAGGCCCAACATAACGAGGTGCAAGCTTAATATTTTTCCCAAACCTTATGGAACTCTTGTGTGGCCTAACCCTTAGGAAGACTTTCTCTCCCACCTCAAACTCCCTTGGTGTCTTGTTCTTGTCTGCATAGCTTTTCTGCCTATCCGAGGCTTCCTTCAATCTTTGCCTAGTTTCCTTAGTTTTTCTTTCCATCTCCTTCAGTTATCCGGTCCAACAATTACTCTATCTTCAAGACTATCCCAACTCAAAGGTGTTCGACATGGTCTACCATACAATGCTTCAAAAGGTGCCATTCCTAAAGATGTTTGATATGTATTATTGTAAGCAAACTCTAAAAGAGGTAAGTACTCTTTTCATTTCTTCTATTGGTCCATGCAATACATGCGAAGTAGGTCTTCCAAAATCTGATTTGTCCTTTCTGTTTGATCGTCGGTTTTGGGATGATATGAGTTCCCAAAGTTGTTTGAAGAGTTGTCCAAAACCTTGAAGTGAACCTAGCATCTCTATCTAATATGATTTTCTCTGGCATTCCATGCAACCTAAATCTTTCCTTAACAAAGTGCCTAGCCAAGGTAGGTGCATCATCCGTTAGATTTCCCGGTATAAAGTGTGCCACCTTAGTGAGTTTGTCAATTACCACCATTATTGTATCATGACTAGAAGGTGACATGGGTAACCCTTGCACAAAATCCATGCTAATAACTTGCCACTTGTGTTGAGGTACATCGTGTAACTGTAATAATCCAACTGGATGTCTATGTTTTGCCTTTACTCTTTGACACTCCAAACATTTAGCCACATATTTGACTATGTCATTCTTCATCCCTTGCCAAAAGTATATCTTCTTTAGGTCTGCATAAAGTTTGTTAACTCTCGGGTGCCCTGAATAAGGGGCATTATGAGCCTCTGACAAAACTACTTCCCTTAAGACTCCTGAATTAGGAATATAAATTCTTTTATTGTATCTGAGCAACCCATCTTCGTCTAATGTATACCCTTCAATCTTAGGATCAGTTGGATCGTACTCTAAAGTCAATTTGACTTGTTCATACCATGGGTCATGTTCCTGCTCATCCATTACTTGTCTTTTGAAAGAAGTTTTGAATGTTGCTATAGTCATCAAGTGTCTCCTCCTACTTAAAGCATCTACCACCCTATTTTCCTTCCCCTTAATATATTCAATTTCAAAATCATATTCACTTAGAAACTCTAACCACCTTCTTTGTCTAGCATTTAAGTGGGGTTGGGTAAAGATGTACTTTAGTCCTTGGTTATCTGACTTTAACTCAAAGGGCTTCCCTAGTAAGAGGTGTCTCCATTTATGTAGGGCATGCACAATCACTGCTAACTCTAAGTTGTGGGGTGCATAGTTAACTTCATGAGTCTTCAGCTTCCTGAATTTGTAAGCTACTACCCCTTCATCTTGGACAAGTACTCCTCCTAAACCTTCGATAGAAGTGTCAATTACGACTATGAAGTGTCCATTCGGATCTGGTACTTTTAGAATGGGTGTTGAAGTTAGTTTCCCCTTCAAAATTTGGAATGCCTTATCACTTTGTTCTATCCACACAAACCTTTTACCCTTCCTCTATAATGAGGTGATGGGGTTTTCTATCTTAGAGAATCCTTCCACGAACCTCCTATAGTACCCTGCTAGCCCCATAAAGCTTCTTACCTCTGAAACATTTTTAGGGATCGACCATTCTACTATTGTCTTTATCTTATCTAGATCAACTGCTATTCCTTCCTTTGATATTATATGCCCAAGGTAGTGAATCTTTTCCTCGAAGAAGGCACATTTACTTTTAGAATGGGTGCTGAAGTTAGTTTCCCCTTCAAAATTTGGAATGCCTTATCACTTTGTTCTATCCACACAAACCTTTTACCCTTCCTCTATAATGAGGTGATGGGGTTTTCTATCTTAGAGAATCCTTCCACGAACCTCCTATAGTACCCTGCTAACCCCATAAAGCTTCTTACCTCTGAAACATTTTTAGGGATCGACCATTCTACTATTGTCTTTATCTTATCTGGATCAACTGTTATTCCTTCCTTTGATATTATATTCCCAAGGTAGTGAATATTTTCCTCGAAGAAGGCACATTTTGACAGTTTCCCATATAACTTATGTTCCCTCAACCTTTGCAAAACAATTTGTAGGTGTACTAAATGTTCCTCCTCATTCCTAGAGTAAATCAATATCTCATCGAGAAATACCAAAACAAATTTATCCAAGTAGTCATGGAGTACACTATTCATTAGGTTCATAAATGTAGCTGAGGCATTGGTTACACCAAAAGGAACTACTGTGAATTCATAGTGCCCATATCTAGTCCTGAAAGTTGTCTTCGGAATGTCCTCCTCCTTAATTTTGAATTGATGATATCCTGATCAGTGGTCTATCTTCGAGAAAATTGCTGCTCCTTTCATTTGGTCAAAAAGATCCTCTATTCGAGGTAAGGGATACCTATTCTTTATTGTGACCTTGTTCAACATCCTATAGTCGATGCATAGTCTTAAGGTTCCATCCTTCTTCTTAACGAATAAGACTGGCGCTCCCCATGGTGATACACTTGGCCTTATTAATCCCTTAGCTAAGAGTTCCTCTAATTGCATCTTGAGCTCTTGTAATCCAGTTGTGTTCATTTGGTAAGGTGCCCTTGACATTGGTTTAGCTCTCGGTAGTACGTCGATAGAAAAGTCAAACTTCCTTTTAGGGGGCAAGCCGGGTAATTCTTCTAGAAATACATCCTTGAATTCTTTTAAGAAAGGGGTATTTTCAAGGGTTGGGGTATTTTCCTTTTCCTTCATCAATTTCAACCATATAGATTAGGCCTCCTCTTCTTCTTTCCTTCTTTAATTGCATGGCTGATATGGTTTCAATACTAATGGGGTTAAACTTTCCTTGGATTTTGACCCTTTTCCCCCCATCATCCAAGCATTCAACAACTTTGTTATAGCAATATACATTAGCTTGATGGTCTGTTAACCAACTCATTCCAATAATTACATCATATAATCCTAGGGGTGCCACATAGAGGTCTACCCTTGTTTCAAACTCAGGAAATTGTACCCTTTCCCTCAGCAAACACTTAGTTACTTCCCTAGTTGCCTTATCCCCATATTGAACCGTCCATGATGACTCCAGTTGATTAACTTTTAATGCATACTTTCTTACTAATTCAGGTGAGATGAAACATTCAGATGACCCAGTGTCAATTAGAATTGAAATTGGTTGTTCAAAAAGTGTACCTATAGTTTCCACGGGAACATTCTGGAATCTTTCTCTTCGGTTCCAGACTGCTACATTAATCCTTTGTTGGGGCCCTTGTCGGGGTTGATTGGCCCTAATCTGACCTTGTATCCTGGGACACTCTCTAGCAAAATGGTTTTCCCCACACATAAAGCATCCACCTAGAGAACCCCTCCTGCCTTGATTCCTAGGGGGATCATTCCTTGTTTCATTGGCCTTGGGTGGATAAGTTATCCTATTCTGCTGGTCATTCCTATTATAGTTTCTTTTGTTATTATTGCCCCTGTTATTATTATTATTTCCATTCCTCTGATATTGATTAGGGGGTGGCCTTCTTTCAGAAGAATTATTCCTTTGACTTTTGTTGAAGTTAGTGTTCCCCTTGAATTCCTGCTTCCTTTTAAAAGAGTGGTTCCCATTATAGTTCTGCCCTGCTAGTGTTTGAATCTTCCTCTCTTGCCTTAGGGACTTTTCAAGCACTTCATTCATGTTTTTGGGTCCATGCATGTCAACCTCTACCCCTATGTTGGTATTTAGTCCCAAAATGAACTTCCTTGCTTGGCCTTCTTCATCTTTCTGGTACATAAGTACATACTTAAGCAATTTGGCAAACTTATCCCAATATTGTTGGACTGATAGGGGCCCTTGACGTAGATTATGGAACTCTGTCACCTTCTCATCAAAGAACAATTCAGGGAGCCACCTTTTTTGGAAGTGGTGAACAAATTGATCCCATGTGATCGTATCCCTACTATACCCATTTTGCTCCTTGGTGTTGGTCCACCAACTAGCTGCCTCCCCTATGAGTTGATAGGAACCCCATAAGGCCTTGGTTGTTTCGCTAAAATCTCTTAGTTCAAAATACTTTTCCATTTCATTTAAACAATTCTCAACTCCTTCACCAATTTGCCTCCCATCGAACTTAGGAGGGGTGATTTTCTTTAAGTCCTTATAGAGTTCCAATATGTTATTTTCTTTTCTATTGCCCATCATATTCCCTTGATTGCTACTAGGGTTTCCATTTTCAGTTCCACTTTGATTTTCAATGTCATTCTGTCTTGCCCTAAGGTCCTGCATCGATTGCTCCAGGAAGTTGATTTTATCCCTTTGTTCAGTTAGAAGGTTGATTATAGCCTCGACCCCATCTTTGTTATTCCCTTGGTTATGTTGATTTCCTTCATGGTCTTCCTCATGGTTTTCTTCATGATTTTCCTCATGGTTAGCTTCCCTTTGTCTCCTAGTGGTAGTACGCCTTCCATAACCCCTTCCTCTTCCTCTTCCTCTTCCTCTTCCTCTAGCTATTCTAGGGTTTTACCTAATGTAAAGCAGAAAAATCGAACCCTAGTCGTCCTCCCCTCCCCGACTCCGAGGAGGGAGAAGGGAGAGTCACTAGGGTTGATGGTTTTCACTTAGGAGGGACTTTACATTCAAAAGAGGGGTTGAAACCCACAAGATCCAATCCCACACAATGCAAGATTGGATTCTATATGAGTTTCAAGGGTTGTGATAGCAAGGATACCCTCTTTTGTAAAGAATGTAGATGGAAAGATTGAACTAGGAATGCATAGAAAGTGATAAAGATTCGCTTATAAACTGAGATAGGGATATAGGATGAAGCTGCGGACCTGGAATTAGCAGTAAAATGTCGATACGACGCTGTCCTGCAAATTTGAGCAAAAGTTGACGGGACGATGGCGCCCGGCGTGCACACGGTCCTCCGAAAAATCCGCGAAACGAAGGGGGATCTGTTCGTCTCTGCACAAGGATTCCAGATCTTCAATTTCAGCCGCGTACCTGCAACCTACACACAGAAAAGCGAAGACGAGTGGGGGTTAGGGATTAGGGGTTTGCCTTTAGGTCAAACCCCGGTTTTGGAATTAACCAAGAAATGAGAAATGTTGTAAATGTAAATGTCTGTAATGTAAAACAAGTACTAATACCTTGTTGTAAGGATGTTTGTATCCTTATATGCGAAGGTATAGATATTGTTGTTTGTTGTATGTTGTATGTTGTATGTAGCATGTAGTATGTGATCTCCTCTTCAATGGTTGAATCCTTGTCTTGAATGCAACACTTAGCCTTGAATGGAGACTTAGAATGCTCAATTGCTTGAAAGAATGCTTGAATGCTTGAATGCTTGAGTATAGTTTTCACGCTTTTTCCATCATGTCGAATGAAAGAGGAAAATGTAGTTTATATACTTGTCAATTAGGGCTGATAGACTGATTTTCCCGACCTTAGGCCGACCAGGAAATGTTAATTTTCCAATTTGCAAACAAAAAGGCCTGAAGTCCCATAGGAGACCGGGCCCAAAATAGGGCCAGGGACCAGGGCGCTGGGCGCCCTTGTCCTGAAGGACCAGGGCGCTGGGCGCTCTGGTCCCACCTCCCGGGACAGCAGGGTGCAAAGGAGGTTCAGGCCAGGGTGCAAGAAAATGCAGTTTTTGGTGTCATGAGCAAGTTTCGGGGTCTCCATTCAGGTTTAGTGTTGCGTCGCCATCGTGAAGACCCAAATGCGGTCGAAATTGCAAGTGTCGCAATTTTAGGACGCTACACCTAAAAGATAAATTATGTAGTTAGTTCTTGATTTAAGATTTTAAAATTTAATTTCTATCATTGCAAAACATTCCCTTAGTTGTGTAAATTGAAGTGAGCACAAGGCCTAGATTTGAACCTTTGCTCAGATACCACATGTAATAACCCACCTTGTTTAACCCAACAAAATTTGACCATTTTTTTTGGTTTAATTTAATCATTTGTGTTTGATTCAATCGCATACTCTGGGCATCCATCCATTAGGATTAAGCATTCATCCATCCGGGATGAGCATCTAACCATATAGGTTAGGCATCTGTCCATACGGGGTAGGAGGTTTCATCTATCCAATACGGGATAGGCATCTACCCATACGGGGTAGGCATCTATCCAATTAGGATAGGGGGTGCTCTGGCCAGAGACTTAGACTCATCGAGACCATTCAGGTCCTGAAACACTCACTAAGTACTACACTACTCTAATAAGTGCACCGAGGTCACCGTCCTTAGGAGTAATCAAAATAACATAATACAAGCTTGAGTTCTGCCTCAGAATTTGGCTTTAAGCCTCACGAAATCAAGCGAATCCATACGGGATTCCTTCCAAGTATGCATTGAATTACTTTTTCCTTTTTATTATACTTATCTTTCAAATTAGGATTCTACTCAATCCTTCTTACCAAGCCTAGACCCCACCCACGAATGCTTTAGTACTAGGGACAACTTCGTCCCAAGACTACCTACATACCCGTTTCGGCACGAGATCAAGGCGTAAAGTATGTAGTTCTATTTTCTACTCTATGGCTTCATGTAAACTGATTAGTGGGTACACAACCCTTTCTAGGGTCAATGTCCGAGACAGTTTCTCTGCGGTTGCTACCCACGGTGGTAGCACTTAAGCAAAGGCTCAAGATGGCCTATTGCTTGTGGCCTAAAACAACTAGATCTTAATACCTATCATAAGCGTCACCCTTGACCAAATTGTCAATCATCAACAACTCTTCAAGATTAAATCAATTTCATAAAAGCATTTCACTCAATCAACCTTAAGGGGTTTACTATGGTTAAACTCAGTGGATGTAAAAAACATTTAAAGATTATCTTATTAGATTATCGATCCAAAGGGGATTACCCGCCTCTTGGATTTTAAGGGACAATGCCACAGACGTCGTTGATGCAGCTTTATTAAGCGTTACGTGTAGTAGTTCAACACGATGTGTAGTACCCTTACTCGTTTGAACTGATACTTTGTTCTTATTATTCTCAGTGGATACATTATCATTGGTTATTTAGAATTGTATAACATTGTTTCATGTTTTATCTGATTATGAGACATATGTTTTATTTGCAGTATTTATATGGCATTATATGGTTCATTGCTATGTACTGACGCTTTACTTCATCTATGCACTGTGTGTTGTGTATCTGTGAGTGTATGGGATGCATGGGGACGATTTTCCTTCACTCATCTCGGTGAGACAGGGAACGTCGCGATTCTCCTTCATCGGTGTGTATGTTGAAATTTCTATATATGTATATATGCATGTGTGGTCGGTGATGCAGGATGTTGCAGGTACAAGTACCGGGTAGGTACGGGGTATCGTCTCCACCTGGCTACACAGGTCTGAGCGTGCCTTATATTTTTCGATGGAAGTGAAGGAGATAGTAGTTGACCCTATTTTTAGTCAGTAACACTCGGGTGAGTGCCTTCAGTTAGTCATTCTGTTAATTGGTTTGGTCTTCAAATTTTATTGTTTGATCTTTATAAAAGTCGCATGATGCTTTCTCAGTTTGCGTGTCCAGTGTTCCCAATTTTTGTATGTCATTGGTAAATGTTACGTTTATTACGTCCATAAGAGTAGTTTTGGTAATTGGAGGAAAAAGAATCATGTGATCTAGTGACTTAATATTGTTTATAAAGGACGAGTTAATATCTTAGTATGAGTCAATATGAATCTTATCAACTTGTTAGCTCGATGGTTGCAATTCGATCGTTTGAATAAATATAAGGACATAATATACTCGGAAGGCAATAGTCATTGATAAGTAGTTATTTGAGTTGAGATAAGGTGATCGTATTATCAGAAGTTTATATCGCCATCGGTTTACTGTGATTTTGGATTATGCGTGTATATAATTAGAATTATAGATATATCATGTTTTATAGACTTTTCGAACATGTAATATATACATAATTCAATTATTTGAATATATATATATAAGAAAACGCCACTCATTATAAATATTAGAAAACCAAAATACACATTTACAAATATGATTGCTAAGGAAGGATTAATATTTAAATAATTATATTAACAAAAGTCATTAATTAATTATTAAAATATAACAAAGGAATGATATTAAAATGTAATAACAAAAGTATATTAAAAGAAAACAAATAAAAATTAGTTTCGACCTTATAAAAGGTGGCGGAGGTTAAGTTTTGTTGTTTGGTCTATGGTGGTCGATGGTAATATCGACCACCCCCCTTAATATAGGGAGGGGTCGGTATTACCACCGACTACCCTCCTCCTTCGCACACCACGTCTCCTTCTTCCGCCATAAACTCAGCAGACAACAAGCGAGGTGAGGGTTCCTGCGGGTACACTTCAGTCAGCAAGTAATGGAGGACACCTCTCGCAGTCTAAAACGATAAACTATCACCTCTCCACGTCCAGTTTCTCCACGAGCTCCAGTTCGTTGGCAATTAACAGCTGATTGATCGGTTTGAAAGGAGAATGAACTGGCGCGCAAGGTGGAAACTAAGTCATAATCCTTAATGGACTCTAGACCTGGCAGATTGAACGCTCAAGTCGCTGTTTGCAAATGCATCAGTGAATGAAGTAATGAATTAACCTCTCCACCCAGCCGATAGTTGTCATAATCGTTATCAAGGAGCGCTAAAGACTGAAGCTAACTAGAGATGGACTCCCTGCGTGGAGGAAGTAGAAGAGTTAGTAGAAAAAGAGTCTCAGTCGATAGCTATCACTAAGCCAGATTTAGGGGAGCGATGGATGTTTTCTTTTAGTATAAAAAGGGGTGTGGGTAGAGAGGAAAAGGAAGGCTTTTGGGTGACATCCAAGGAAGGACGAAGGATCGTAGAGAGGAGAGTAGAGTTAGAGAGGATAGTGTATGTTTTTATAGTATCAAGTGAGAGATGTTTTAGAAAGGATAGTGGTTGATAGAATCAAGAGAGAGTTGTTTGCCTATTTCTTTGATAGAGCTGGAAGCATTGGTGAAAAGGATCGCAAGCAAGGTATATTTATCAGCAAGCGGGCGTCAAGGTCTTGCATATTGATCAACGCTTCAAGTAGGTCAGGAATTTCTTAGTTTATAATCATTATTATTTACAATCTCAGTTATATATCATGCTTATGAAATAGTTATGGTTATGTTTTAGTTATTCTTTAGGGTTTGTTAAATAAAATCGTATAGTAGAAGTTGTGATTACATTAGGACTAAAGAAGTGGAATAGTTTTAAGTTCAAATTTCTTAATGGAAGAAAGGTATGATTACATTCAACACCTAGATATTAAAATTTATTTGACATAGCTCTAGGAGAGTCTGGGAAGTAATAGTTTACTATTGATACGTTACAGAGATGGTACGAGCCAAACAGACAGCTCGCAAATCAGTAGCGGGTTATGCTCACTACCTGAAAGTCAAGAAAGATTCTTTGACTCCTATCAAGCCCGATGTGGATGACAACCCTGCTGAAGAGAACCCAGCTCCAGAAGGGAGAAAAGAAATAGAAAAAGGTCTTATTCAGAGTCCAACCAAAGAAGCTACCACTGAAAAAGGAAAAGAACCCAAGTTAGAGTGCTCGCCTGAAAAGCCAATAGTTATAAGTTCTGACTCGTCGGAGGGGTATACCCCCTTGAGTGATAATGAGTCTGTGGGGTACTTTCCCCGAAGTGAAAGCAAATCTGAAGGATATACTCCTTTAGATCATGTAGAGTCTGACGAGTGTACTTCTCCATATTTTCTGGAAGAATGATGTAACACTCTTGTGTTAAAAAGATAAATAAATAAAAATAAAGGCATTTTTCTATAAAGAAATGTATTACATTTTATTGTAAGATTTCCCTGATGAAATGAATATTTCTATTTTAATCTTCATTTATTTGTATAAATGGAAATTATTAAGGTAACATACCTATAGTTGTTAACAAGGGTAATAGAACTCTTAAACTTGTCATTAAGTGTAAAATTATGTGTTTTACCGACCATATTGTTCTCTGTGTCTTGACAACATGTTTACGTTTTGCAAGTTAATTTTGTGATAGGTATTGGTACATAGGATTATCTTGTTTTATATGGTGGTCGCAACTAAGTACATTATGTCATGTTGTCAATTTGTCTTGTGTTGTGTCTTGGCCAGTATATTTAGATGTATAACCTTAAGGGAGTGAGCCACTATGAGTTGTTCGTGATGGCCAAACCTTAGGTTAGTAATTTTGTATCTTTCATTTGAGGTAGGTCAAGTTTGGGAATGGCTATCTGTGTCGCCATAGAGTTTTGTAGATAGAACTAACCCATAGTGTCCTAAGAGAGAGAGTGGCTTTTGAGCGGGAACCGTGCCGAAGAGGTGACAGGATAACCCGTTGGAAGTTGGTTAAGAAAGTGAAAACCTAATAAATGACTAGGGAAGGGTAGAATAAAAGTTAAATGAAATAATGTGCCTCGCACATAGGTGAGTGCTAGTATAGGGCTCATAATGTAGCGAGAAGGCTTGGAATGGCAAACTTACCACCTTGTCTTCATGAGAGGATTGGTAAGGTCCGCATGAGTCTTAGTTGGAATCGGAGGTTCGGGAGAGGTCACCAGGATAACCCAGGATGGGGGTCGGGACCTATGGAGGCTGTACCATGGTATCCACCGTAAGACATGCGATGACACTTTCTCCTTAGAGTCACTAGTGTTTTGTGAGTTGGGTCACATAAATGTAAGTGGAGTCTTGTAGTCCTTTTGTTCTTGTATCATTTGCTTGCTTGAGGGTTATCTACTATCTCCAGCACGGTGGGGTGGTTCCTTTTCGGAATCACATGGTCGGGTGGTAGTGTCACTTCCCATCGGATGTTCTGGTACGTATCTTCGGGCGAGGAAGGACTTCGCTGATGATCTTGGATCGTGATTCATGTACCGACTCTTCTTCCTATCCATCTTTCAGTTAAATACTAGAGGTTTTGAAAAGAAACTATATGTAACTATCATTTTGTATCATTTTAGCTCATGATGTAATTTCTTTTTGAAAACATGTATTTTTGAATATTGAAAGCAAAGAAATATTGTAATATATGCTACTTCAATTACTGATTTCTGATGTATATAATATATGATTGCTTGAAGAAATTTAGATTCTTTCATTGCGGAAATTTTATCTTAAATATTTAATTTATGAAGTAATATTCGTTGGCAACCCTTAGGAAATTCAGGTGTAAAAACTTCCGCTATGTTATTAGATGTACTAAGGTTTAATTCATGCATTTAAAAAAAAAAAAATTATTTCACCCTTAGTTGCATAGATTATGATGTTTTCCTTTAGGGTTCCTGACGGGGCATTACACGATGACATTACCCATAAGTGTGACCCAGAGGCACCGTACATACAGAACGCTACTAGGTTTTGGTTTTCCAACTTCCTTTATTTAGTTTTCTTAACTAAGAAACTTATGAAAACATCATGCTTGAAAACAATTAAGACTTGAACATGCATAATTAGACATTGCAAAGCTCAATTAATTGAAACAACTACTTGATGAACTACGTGGAATAAAAACATAACTAAAATTATTTAATATTCAAAACTTGAAATATAACTTACATAATAATGATAATTATGAAACTTGCATATTTAATAATTAAACGCATAACTTACATGGAGATGATGAAGACATCAATAAATGCAATTAATGTATAAGTACTTTGCATGATGAAAAAATAGTGTAACTTACATGCGAGATTAAGCAATGATTTATTCCTACCACGGGAATAATTAATTATAGAGTCACCGGTTGCATAATAGCAATTAGTTTAGACATAGACAAATTTTGGGTCAAATCATAATAATATGACTTAATTGTTTTAAAAGAAACTAAAATTACTGACCATGTAACCCAATAAATTTCAAATGGATTGAGAGATTCTAGTTATATACCTTAATTTAAAATTACAAATTTATTACACAATAATCCTGATTATTTATGAATTTTTCCTAAGTTTAATTTACTTAAAATTTAAGCTAAGGCAATTATTAATCCCTAAGTTTAATTTACTAACTTAAATTTATAACAAATAAACTTTAAATTTAACTAAGCAATTAAATTGCAATTTAATAAAAAAAAACTAATAACTAAAAGAAATAAGGGCACGAGGCTTGTTTGAATTTAATGGGGAGTGGAGGGGGGCCCACAAGTCCCATCATCACTGCGGACCTGCGAGTGCAGGCCCGCAGTGATGAGGGGACCACCGTGGTCCCCTCCACTACCCTACGGCCACTGCCGTAGCAGTGACTGTAGGGTAGTGGGGGGTACCACTCCCGACGGTTACCGCCTCCCCTGCATGCTTTCTCATTCGAAATAAGTTCGAAGACCTCCCCTTTTTGAAATACCACTGCGTGATATTCATTTTTATTTTGGTATAAATTTAGTAAAATGTATATATTTATTTCGGTATAAGTTTAATTATATATATATATATATATATATAAAGAGATATAAATATAAATAAAAAATATATGTACAAAAGGAATATTATTATGAGGATATGAATTTAATCACAGAGATGAAATAACATAGAGAGATTAATACTTTTCAGCAATGTACAGATAACTGAAAAATAGATGATTATGCTGAGATAATAAAGCTTTCAAGAAGATTTCCAGGAACTAATATTCACAGAGGGATTTATATTTTATTTCCACAGAGAATAATGGATACAGTGAAGTTTATTTCCAGACGTTTTCTTGTTCACAGAGAAGTAAGACAACTCTTAAGGAATTAAGATTTATGAACAAGGAAGTAAGATTTAATTAAAGAAAATGAGATTTACATTCAGATTTCCAATCCAGTAATGAATTTAAGAGAATAATAACAAGGATAAGATTCATACACAAATGGTTATCATTTAATCACATAGGGAAGATTTTTAATCTTAGAAAAAGAATTTTAAATAAGGGAAATATGATTTTTGCACAGATCTGAAATCTTTGGAAAAGCAAAAACAAGATCATATGTATATTTTTCTAAAGAAAATAAAATAAATAATAAAGCTATATTTTACATGCATTATGTGAAAGTATTTAATAAATATTTATTCTTAAATAAGAAGAAACGATTTACAATAAAAAAAGAAATTATAAAAGAAGATCTAGAAGCTATTTTTTTTTTTTTTATAATATAAATTTCTCATATGTAAATGAGAGATGACAAAGAAGAGAACCTGTATTATTGAAGCTTGATGTTGAATCCTCTAGCTATCTTTTTTGTTCCTTCCTTGCAACTTGAGAGAAATCTTCAAGAGCAACTTAGCAATCCTACAATGAAAATGAGACTACCAAAGAAGATCCTACTACTAACAACAAGGAAACTTGAAAAAATTTCTTCAAAATCAACACTCTCTTATGAAAACTTGCATACAATATATAAGAAAAATCCCTTAATTCCACTGTCTAGAGAAATTAATTAAGAGTGAGATTCTTTTCCAATATTGGACTCATGCAAATTGATTAAAAACCTAGTGGGGGATTTACATGCAAGGCATTGAAGATTCCTCTAGAAGCTTCTAATTCCTCCTACAACAAGTGCCATAATTGAGTGGAAAAAATAAAAATAAAAATAATTATATTCTCCAAATGTGTGTGTGTGTGTCTATTTTTATTCTTTTATATTATTTATTCAATCATTTTCAATAGCTCAACCAAAATTATAATAGAATTGTATCAAATCAAAAAGTGATAAAGGAGGGTTGTGACAAATGTTTTATTGTTAGTTTATTGTTTTTGTTAATTTTGTAATTTTCCTTCTCTCTCTCTTTGTTTTCTATATTGTTAGTCCCTATTATATTTATATATTTTTGTGTAATGATTGTTGTGTTAGTAATTGCTTTTTGTTTCTTTGGTTGTTTATGTTTTTTGTTGTTAGTATTGTTTAAGTTCTTAGGTTGTTTTGTTAATTCTTGTGTTTCTTTTTTGTAATTTTAGCGTTTGGTTTTTGGTCTCTTTGTTCATTTTCTATGTGTATTGGTTGCACTTCTTTGTGTGTGTTTTTTTTTGTTACTTACTTCACAATTTCATCCTACATAACTCTATTCTTCTTCATCTATACACCTATTGTTATTTTTGTCTTGGTTTTTTGCCTTCTTTTCTCTTATCTTTTTTGTGTTTATTGTTTTTTCAAGTTGCTTATTTTTATTTTTCCCTTTCCTTTATCCCTGTTTCGATTTGATTATTTTTTCCTTTTTTCTTTCCTCCCCTTGGATCCCTTGGACACTGTGCCTCTTCTCTCCCCCTCCCTTCTACTTTTAGTCTCCTTGATCTGTTGCTATTTTCATTTCTCTTTTCAAGCTTTTTCATCCCGATGATGGATGATGGAGCATGATCCGAAACATTAATGGAAATAAAACAGTTTTATCTAGAAGCCATCAACACATAAAATGACTTGTATGCACAAATTTTTAACAGTCGATATATTATTAAGATTGTCTTTAAATTTTCTTTATATATTTTTTTCAATCAATATTTTAAATCATACTTACTCTTTTTTTTTTTTAATGAAAGAATTAAACTCTCCTGATGATACAAGATCCATGTGAGAAACTCAATGTCAGCGCTAGGACCTTGATGTACGCAGGCTAAGTATGACTTAAGAGGCCCCTGCACTGTTTCCTTTGGAGCTCCACACTTGTCTAAGGCCTTTTTCTTTTTCTTCTACAAACCCATTTCGAGCATACCCCTTATTCCATGAAACCGTATTTCTTTGAGACATTCTGTCAAACATCTCTCTTACCTTGTGCACACTCTACATTTTAAACATACCCTACAAGCATGGCGTTCCATGAGGCCACATTCCATTGGACATTTTGTCAAACACTTAGTGTCTTGCTTACACTCTACATTTTAAACATACCCTGCAAGCATGGCGTTCCATGAGGCCACAATCCATTGGACATTTTGTCAAACACTTAGTGTCTTGCTTATGCGCTACGTTTCACAAGTATGACATTTTGTCAAACAGTTTGCGTGTAACCTGTGCGTTACGATTCAGAGGTAGCCATTTTGTCAAACAAGTTGCGTCCATTGTCTATCCTGCCACGTTTTGCTTACATGTCCCTTAGAGCATTTCCATTTAGAAAATCTTCCTTCCATTATACCGTGTCCTGTCCAAAGCTTCTTTTTCGGCACACGCAGGAGAATGGATACTCTTTACACCTGCCAATTGCATTTTTGAAAATCCCTTCAATAAAAATCTTGCCATCGTGGCTTTCCATGTGACCTCGTTTCTTTCAGGCATTCTGTCAAACACTTTGCGTGCCTTGGGTAGACCTTCAAATTCCGGTTCTAAAATGGGGTAATAAAACTCATGTTATTGACATTTGTGAAAAATCAAAGACGTTACTTGCATGATCAACAGTGTGTAATGTTCATATTACTGACATCTGTAATAGGACAGTGCCATTTTTGAAACCACGGGCAAAATAAATCTTGTTGTGTATATGTTATCCAATGATTCATTAGCTTTTGAGAATTAAAGGATGTGATAATCTAAGAGCTTGAAATAATTTAAAAGATAGTAAATTTTTGAGATTTCTTTAATAGAAGTCAAAAAGAATTAAAATATTATTTAAATAAATATTTTTAATAAAATTAAATAAAAATCAACTTTCATGTTACTATTTATCCTAAGAAAGTTATCAATAAAAATTAAGTAGCTCTTTTAAAATGTTATATTTATATAATATTTTATTTGATTAAATTTAAATACATTTAATTATAATTGAAACAAAAGAAAAGTAAAGGAAGTAGAGATATAGGATTAAAAGGTTGTGAGGAGCATAATTTTGGAGGAAAGATTATAATGGAGGAATGGAGTTGGGAAATAATAATAGAAATATGGACAATTAGTTAAAGGAATGTCATGAGAGAGAAGATATTAGTCAGAAAAAGATGGAAAGAGTAGTGGATAGCAAGAGATGGGGAGATTGTTAGAAGAGGTAGGCAAGGGGATGCCTTCTGTAGATGTTAAGGAGTGAAAGACTTCACAATCTTGATCATCAATATTAAAGTTTTTATAGATTTGAATGTTTTGGCTGTTCAAATTTTGGATTGTTTCCTAAATTCTAAAGTGGAAATCATGAAGAGGATGATAACAATAGAAACTTTTTTAGGGATTTGGCCAACTATTGATAGGATAAAATCATGGTTGGGGAAATCTTGGGGGACTTTCCTTGCCTTCATATTAGTTTCTTGGATTTGGTATTCTCATAGCTAAAGTTTCAATTAGAGGAAGATAGGGATAAAATCCTAAAATGAGGTATACAATTCATGTGAATTCTAGGATGTACATGAAAGTGTGGTCACTAGTTATTGATATATGAAAAGAGTTGATAACAAAAATATCATTATGAATAGAAAGTGCAAAATCTTAAATGAATTATGAATGGAAGACATATTTAAATTCATTGGTAATTCATTGGAGGAATACGTTTATAGCTCAGTAGCTATAAAGAAGGAGGATCTAGCTTCTTGTGCAAGAATAGGTTTGAGAGTTGATCTCAGCAAGCCAATACGACATTTAATGGAGAATAGTTACTTGATTAGGAGGTGGGTCTAAGAGGTAGACTACAAATTCTTTTACATCCAATGTTTTAAGTGTTGGAGAGAGGGTCATGTGGCAAGAAATTATAGTGAGAGAATCATGGATGAGAAATGGAAACAAAATTGGAGATTAGGGTTTGGTAGAAAAATAGTAGAGGAGAAATAATTTTGGATTTTAATTCAAATTTTACTAAGCTGCAAAAAGGGATAAGGTGCCTTTGGTGAATAGCATGGAGAAAAAAGTTAAAGTGATAAAAGAATAGGGGAAGATCTTGGGGTGGAGAGGAGATAGAATTAAGAGAGATACTTTAAGATAAAGAAGAAGAGAAGATATTGCAAGATGATATTCTTAATATGGTGGGCAGTCTTTTTGAAGGAGAAAAAATTCAGGAATTGTTCAAAGATATTCATGAAGAAAAGGCAAGGGTGAAGTTAGAAGTTAGTTTGTAAAAATATTATTAAGCTAAGTGCAATAAATCAACAATCCTTAGGGCCTTTAATGGTTGGAAATTTAGGTTTTGGAAGGATAAGAGGTAGAGAGACAAATACTAGTAAAAAAAGGTTGCAACAATGGAGAAGCTAGAAAAAGGTACCCAAGCTTTTCAATCAAGAAGTTTTGTATTAATGGAGTCAAGTACCTCCCCATTCCTAAGAAGAAATGAAATTGTTAAGTTGGAATATATAGGGGCTTCAAGTCCCCAAAAAATATCATATGGTTAAACAATTGGTTAATCTTTAAAGTCAATATATTATTTTCTACAAGAAACCAAGGTGAATAAAGAGGTTTAAGTGATTTAATGGGAAGTGTTTGGTATTTAGGTGAAGGTGTGGTTGTAGTTATGGACAAGACAATAGGAGGGGTTGAATTATTTTGTGATAAAACAAGGTTTTCAAGTGCTCTAGTTGGCAAGCCTCATTTTTCATTGCATGTGAGTCTCATAGACGTTTAGAGGGGGAGTTCATTTTTCAAGATTTATGGATGATGTATCAATGATGCAAAGGGAAAATTATGGGGGTAGTTTAGAGATATTAGGATGTGTTATTAATTGGATGATTGGATGTGATCTAAGTATCACGTTGGGTCTAGAGGATAATGAAGGTAGCATTCCTAGGTTAAATTTAATTTCAATTATGTTTAGATTGGTATGTTAAAATTTATCTATGCAGGACATAAATCACTTGGAAAAATCAAACAATGAGTTACAACTATATTATTGTTGTGTCATAAATTGCAACCTTGTACAATTCACACCTGATTCTTGTGCCCCTACTTCAGCGCGTCCCGTCCTAGTTCTCCCCTATGTCGTTTTGGCCCTTTTTACTCTAAATCTAATGTCACTTGGCTGCATGGTTGAGTGGACCCCATCCTAGGACTATGCCTTCTTGATTGCCTACTTCTTTGCCTTGTTTTGGGAGGAAAGGGTACCAAAGTCTTATTTTAGGAAAATCAAATTTGTTAGCAATTTCATCATAGATTTTTTGAGATTGTAAGACCATTGAATGTAAAGCTCAAATAGGATGAGAATATATAATTAATAACCCAAGATAAAGATGCATTCAATGAAACAAAAAAGGTAATTGCCAATTCTCTAGTTTTGATCAACCTTGACTATACCGAACAATTTTACATTTACTATATTGCTTCTAAACATACATGTGCCACAATCCTAACATAGAGAACAGAGAAGGGTGACAAAGTCCTATAGTCTTTATGAGTGCTTCATTCAAGGAGTCTAAGTCGGTCTATCCCTATATAGAGAAAATTTTGGTAAGGGTAGTTAAAAAATTTAGACGTTATATTCTAAAAATAAAAGTATTTTTCATTGTCTTAGATAAAGTGGTGCAAAACCTATTTATGTAGAATGGAATAGGAGAGAGAAGAGGAAAATGTAACCCTTTGGTAGCATTTAACTTAGTGGTGTTTCTCTAGACACCTAAAAATGTCTCATTAATTCTACACTAATTATTCGTCTATTTAATTAAGTAATTCTTTAATTATTTGATTAAATTAAATATTTCTTCTAATCGTCACATTTAACATTTCTAATCATCAAATTCCTATCATTTCATCATTTAATTAGTTAATCCTCTTGTACATATTAATTAAATATCAATTATTTAATTGATTGCGACATTTTCCTTAGTTAAATAATCTTTATCATTTAATTAATTCAATTTCCTATGATTATATAATTTCATTTAAATTATTTAATTAATTAATTTAATTCTTCCAAATCCCCAAATTATAATTCCAAATAATTTCATTTCATTTTTCCCCAAATTTGAGTTTCGCTTCATTTCAATTAATTTCATTTCTTCCAAATTCATATTTCATCAAATCTGAATTTCAGTTAATTTCATGTGCATTTAAACAATCGAAAGACCAAATTCAAACCCAAATTGAAAATGAAAATCACATTCAATTTCAAAATCCTACAGCACATGCTAAAATCAAAACTGATTGATGAAATTAGATAACTCGGTTAACTCATCAATCTCCCATTTTCACTCAAAATCAGCTTTTTATGACTAATCAATCATTTCAGTCTTCTAATCCATCTATTTAGTCTACTTATCAATCAATCCACTTATCTCTCCAATCAATTAAGTCATCTGATTCATCAACTCAGACAACTGACTAGTCTATTCAGTTCACTAGCCAATCTATCTAGTTGACTCTTCAATCGACCATGTTAACAAATCAATCAAAATGAGTTAACAGATCAATCAATTTTAGTTGTCTATCAATCAACACTTGAGTTTAAACTCTCACCTCTTTTGTGTTGAAAATCTATAAATTCAACCTCATTCATCAATTCAATCTAGAATCATCATAGTATTCAAAATTGTTGTCCATCTTATGCTGGAAATCAAGTGCAATACCTGAGAACCACCTACATCAACAACAATGGAGAAGAACTGTAGTACCCCTACCCTAGTCAACTTTGTAAAATGGTTTGACCTTGGTTGACTTTTTTATGTGGCAATCTTGAATGGTTGAATTACCATGAGGTAATGTTTAGTCAGATATTATGATTATTGTGCATATCTGTTAATGAGCTTTTCAATTGATTCTTCTGTAAGTTTAATTGTCCTCCTGATTCTTGTTATTAATCTCGAGCTAACACTTCCCTTATATATATATATATATGTATGCTTGTGTGACTCTTGGTTGCAGGAGATTGCAGGTACAATACCGCCTAGGTGCGAGGTTCGTCTTCACCTGGAATCGCAGGGTTGAGTATACCTCTTTCATCCTTAGAATTTGGGTTAGGTGGTCATAAAACCCTCAGTTTACCCTAGTCTTACTCAAGTGAGCATCGTCTATGATCCGTCAGTTTCCTTTTCATTTGGGTTTGCGGGTCGGGTAATTGGTTGGATTACTTGGTTTGCGTGCTTGGTGTGTGGTAAATAGAGTATTTAACCCTAAGTATTTATTTTGATTTAAGGTGTTCATTTACGCATTAGTAATTGATGAATTAAAATAAATAGGTTTCTTTTATGTGATTAATCATTAATTAAAAAGATCACCCTATTTATGTTTGTAGTGAGTTTAATTTAATGGTTAATTTTAAATAACGAATTTATTCAGTTTATGCATTTTAAAAAGGAAAGATTTAAATTTATTCGAAATAGAAATAATTTAATCTCTTTTGCTTTTTGGAATAGAAAGATTAATTTTAATTATTTAAAAAAATCAATTTTGATTAGAAAAGTGAGTTTTATTCATATTTATTTTATATAGTGTGTAAGATTCATTTTGAGAATTTAATTTAATTAAAAATATTTTACCTTCATTAATATTGTGAAATGCAACTATTAGCTTTGTTAATTAAAAATTAAATGAGGGAGAAAAACATTTCTTTTAATTAACTAAATTTATAATCTCAATGCATAAACAATTCAACTATGAGATAATTTCATAAACTTAATTAATTAATTAAATAAAATAAAGTTGCAAGCTGCATGATATTAGAAATATATTTTTATTTAAATTTTAGTGGAAAAATAAATTACATTAATTATATTTATTGTTCCTAGAATTTTAAATAAATAGATAAAAGAATAAATTAAAAAAAATAAAAAAATAAAAGAATTAATTGGAATTAAAGTATTGTTTTAATTCTTTATTTAGAAAATTAATTAATTTGCATGAGAAAAGAAAAGAAAGAATAGTCATTTTTAATTATTGCATGTTAGCTTATCTTTTGTTATAAAATTAGAAAATAAAATAAAATTACTTTTATTCTAAATTTAGGTTTTTTGAGAAAAAACTATTGAACCTAGAATTTTAGTTTAAATGGGGAATAGGTCTTTATTTTAGATACACAGGAAACAGGTCAGGAATTTAGGTGAAGAAATTTATTGGAAGCTTATTGAAAAGATTAGGGCTCTTCTACAGATTTCTTCCAAGAAAGCTATATCAGGTTGGGTGGCTTCTTTGATTTGTTGGTTTTTAAGAAAATAATTCTATTTTTCTCTGAATGGTGTGTGTGTAAATTATTTGTCAGATCCAAAACCCTCTTCTGGTTAATTCAGGTTTTGATTTAAAATTTGTTAATTTTCTAGTTAATGGAAGTAATTTAATTTTGAGAAAATTAGGGAAATTATAATGAAAAAAAAATTATTCTCTCTTGTTGATTTGTTCTAATAGTCCTTTAAATAAATCTCTATGAAATTTGTTGATTTCTTTAGAAATAAATTTAATTGTAAATTAAATTTACTGGTTTATCTAGTTTAAAGAAAAAGTAATTGGAATAAAATTCTGTGAATGAATTTTATTGAGTTGGGAATTTTATTTCTATGTAAATTCTGTCAAAGGGGTTTTAATGAATTTGGAAATTATTTACATGTTTAAAAAAATAATAATAAAAATAAATAAATAAAATATATATATATATATATATATATATATAAAATTTAAAGTGGGTTTTAAAATGTTTAATTGTTTTAGTAAATATTAATTAATATATTTGATTATTATATGTTAATTATTAATTAATAATTAATATATATTTTAAATATATGTTAATCATGATAATTTATATATTAATTAATACTTAATTTGTTAATATTGTGTATTATTAAATTATTAATTGTTTATATTTTTTGGGATAAATAAATATATAATAATTAATATTTAATTTTGGTATCTGTTTTATTGAGGAAGTATCTTTTTGGGAAAAAGATAAAATATTATTTTATTTGGAAAATTGTTGAAATGAAATATATTTATTAAATTGATAATTTTTAAATAATATTTTATTCAGGAATATATTATACGATATGCTATTGGAATTATTGGAAATTTAATAATGTATCGTTTGGAAAATTGGTAAGTTAATGAGATTTTCATTTAGTAAAATAAATGGTTAGTTTATATTTTTCCTCTGTATTGAGACATAGACAAATGAACTATTGCAATTGTGGTATTGTATTCTCCTTGTTATGGTGATTTTTCTATTAATGTATTTTGAAAACTTAGATCATTTAGAAAACTTGATCGACTTTTATTGTTTAAACCAATAGGAAAGAAGATTGTCCTTTTTTTGGTTATTGCCTATGCAAGTTTAATTTATGTATTCGTTTTTGTTTAAAGTAATGGAAAGGCCTGGATATGTTTGTTTGGACCCTATCATTTGGTTGATTTGGGGTACCTGTTTATGTCTTCGATTTCTAGTTTGGTTGTTGCCTTGTGATGGTGTTTTAACTGGTCTTGTCCTTTATGCGGGTGTCAAGTGGTGATTTGTGGTTGGCCATAGCGGGTCAGATCTCTAGTTAGAGTACTATCGGGCAATGGACCTTGTATTAGCTTTTGATATGTTCAGTTGGATCCATTTCTTTGTAGGGATCATTTATGTAATTATTGACCGATGTGGTCAGTTGTTTATTGGTATGATTCGCCTCGATGGTAGGAATGTAAATGATGTGAAACTTATGTACCCTTAACTTATTTAATTATCAGAGGGGTCTTGCAGTTGAGCAGACCCAGAGATGAAGCCCTCTAGGGGTGAACTCCGAGATCATTTTGGTGTTATGTGTTGCTTTTGTTCTTATGTTTCATGTTTTAGTGCTAGCATGTATGGATTGCATTTTGATAGAATGTGTAAGTGGATTAGATGAAATTAATTGTAATGCATGTTTTCAGTCGTCTCTTTATGCAATAATGTGGTTCATGAAAGAGTGTAGCTGATTTGCAGAATGTATTCTATAATTGTTAAGGAAATTAAGTATGCATGGAAAGATCTCGTTAGTTTATGATGAAATTCAAGTGTGTTATTAGATTGGATGCATGATTCAAATTTTAATAAAAAGTATGAACATAAGGTATGAATAAATTTTAATGGATGAACTTTGTCTTGTGATCTATATTTTGTCTTATTGAAAGAAATTATCCTTGTTTAAGAATTATCTCGTTGTTAAGACAATCGGCTTATTGGATTAGTTAGTGTGAGTTGAGTTAATTGTGTAGTTAAGTAATCACGTTGGGAAACTCTTTAGGTGTTAGTTGATGTCTTCCATTGTGTAATCTGTACTTTGATATCTTATTGTGTCTTTATGTTGTGTCTTTTTTTTTTTTTTTAAATTATTGCACTCCATTCGTGTGTTTTAGCTTTATCCTTTCAGAGTTTCCTAGCGGGGCATTACAAGAACAATGGAAGCACAAATGAAGAATAGGGAGTTTAATTATCTTAATTCTTCCACTTCATTCATTGCTTTGTGTTTAAAATTAGCTTGATTAGTTAAGGATTTTTGTGATCCGTCCTTTTAGCCTAATTAGCTTAGATTTGATGATTTCAAACATGAATACAATTGGTGAACCCGACGTGAATAAATGCTAACCTTCATTTAGTGTTTTGATTGATTTTGCAGATCCATATGTGCATAGAAAACCAGAATCCACAATTGATCAAACAGAAATTTGTAATCGCTAATATTTATCCACACTTGCTATCAAAATCCGTTACAATTGATAGTAAAATCCGCCGCAATTGCTGAAATAATCCGCAATTGCTCAAAAAAGAAAAAAATTAATTTTTTGTTTGTCGTTTCTTAATAAGTTGATCTTGTGCACCTAACCCTTAAAAATCTTTCAATTCTGGAAATTTACATTTTTTGCATAAAATGTGTCTAATCTAATGGCAGGAAAGATAACCTTCAAAATTGCAAGTGCAAGGAGGGCGAGACAACATAGGAGAGAACATAAAGCATACCAAAGACTCCTAAAAGAAGAAAGAGAGCTTTGTGAAATTGAAGAAAAAGAAGAAATTTCCCAATACCATAGAAACATCCACCGATTCATTGCCAAATACAAATTTTATTACGACATTGATGTGATGGCTCATGTGATTTGGGATAACATCATTGCAGAATAAATATCTATCTTATGTCTTTTTCTATTGTTTAATTTTTTTATTTTTTATTTTTAACTGATGAGCAATTGACAATCACTCAGACATCAATTCACAATTACTATCATAGTAATTCACAATTCACTGCATATCATTTTGCAATTGATCATATATCAGTTTGCAATTGCAAGTTTAGGTTTTTCAGATTCTGTCTTTATTTGGTTCTGGTTTTTATCAAGATTTCTCTCTATTTGTGAAAAGACAAAGCTCTATAACTGAGAAAATTAGGCTAGATAGCCCACCATGTGTCTACTAACATTATTTTCTCTGCAGGGTTAGAATAGAGAACTTCTTTTGGTGCTTTTAAAAAGAACAAAATCAAATTCTTTCCTATTCTTTCACAAATTGCTATGAAGGTTAAAAATGAACACCATGCTTGTGTGGAGCAACATCTCCACTTAGAATAGAAAATCATTGCAATGTAAGGATAAAAATAACCTTTTTTTTTCATGTCTTCGAAGGGATAGGTATTATGCTCTCCCCTTCAATGTGTGATCAGAAAACCAGACTCTCTTCTTTTATGCTTTCAGTAAATTTTTGTACTTACATCCTTTAGAAGCCCTGCCCTCCCAAGTTTCCCTTAGGGTGCCATTAAGGTCGGTGAGAGGGGAACAACCTAAGTGGCAATGACTAAAGCCAAGTAATCCAAGCCACTATAAATAAATGCATATGTGATGAAAATCATATGCGACGAGTGTTACATGTTGTCACAACAACATTATGCCTCCCTCAGTGCCTATACGGTACATTAAAATATGTAGAGCGTAACCTTTACATACTGGGAGACCTCCCTCAATGGAGTGTAAAACGCTAATGATTGTGACCACTCGAACGAAACCCTTTCTAAACACCTTATAAATTAGAAGCCAAACCGAGTCAGTAACCAGACACTTGAATTATCATAGTGCAAGGTTGGGGAAGAATCTTCCCCTAAGACACTCACCATATATCTCCTAGGATAACTGGCCAATTGAGGAGCGATCTTCTTTGGTCTAATTTTTTGGAAAAAGGCAAAAAAATGGGTGCACCCTAGGGTGTGACAGGTCTGTTTGAGATGACGGAGTATCAAGATGTGGGTTGTGGTAATACTTGTGACCTTTTGACCATTAGCAGAGTCTGCTTGATGTGCTATTGATTGACCAATTGCAACAAAAACAAAATGGGGTCTTAAAAAAGACTCCACCATTCATGGGAATTTTAAAAAGTTCCTTAAACAAGTATTCTTTTCATGGTATTATTCTTTTTGATGCATCTAATGTGTCCTTTGCTACATTTCACCAAATTCAAACATTTTAGAAAACATCAAAAACAAAGTGGAGCCTCAACCAAAATTTTGTCAAAGAACACAACAAGATCAAATCCAAATTCAAATTGAAAATCAAATTCAATTTCAAAATCCTACAACACATGCTAAAATCAGAATTGATTGATGAAATCAGTTATCTAATCAGTTAACTCATCAATCTCCCATTTTCACTCAAAATCAGCTTTTTATGACTAATCAATTGTTTTAGTCTTCTAATTCATCTATTCAGTCTACTGATCAATCAATCCACTTATCTCTCCAATCAATTCAGTCATTTGATTCATCAACTCGGTCAACTAACTAGTTTATTCAGTTCAGTAGCCAATCTATCTAGTTGACTTCTCAATCAACCCTGCTAATAGATCAATCAAAATGAGTTAATAGATCAATCAATTTCAGTTGTCTATCAATCAACACTTGAGTTTAAATTCTCACCTTTTTTGTGTTGAAAATCTATAAATTCAGCCTCATTTATCAATTCAATCTAGAATCATAGTCTTCAAAATTGTTGTCCATCTTATGCAGGAAATCAAGTGCAATACCTGAGAGCCACCTACACCAACAATGGAAGCACAAATGGAGAATAGGGAGTTTAATTATCTTAATTATTCCACTTCTTTCATTTATTTTATTGCTTTGTGTTTAAAATCAGCTTGATTAATTAAGGATTTTTGTGATTCGTCCTTTTAGCCTAATTATCTTAGATTTGATGATTTCAAACATGAATACAGTTTCTATTTAAACTAGTTTGAGGACAAGCAATTACGAGGGCAATAGTTGAGATTAATCCACAAATAATAGTATATGATATCACTCAAGAGGAAGGGTACATGGACATAGTTTATTGTTTATGAGAAAACAATGTCCCAAATAATTAAATTAAACTCAAATGGTAGATCTACACTAGAAGAGAAATAGTTTCATGATAAAGTTAGGAGTTTTGTACACAAGTGATGATGATGATGCTGGTGTTTACCTGAAGTGCATTAATAAAGAAGAAGCTCATAATACATTGAGATAATTTCATAATAAGTTTAAAGAATAAGTCATGACTAAGGTGTGGATATAATGAGTCAAATATTGCACGAGTTGATTACTATCAACCTCATATTTTCAAGGATACTTATGCTCACATTCATACTTTTCATTTTTAATAGAACCTTGTAAGTAAATAAACAAATTCAACACTACCTCTATAACCCATCATATAGCAATGCATATTTTCCCAAATAGGTTTGCATTTCATTGGGATGATCAATTAACCATCATTAGTTGGCCATAGATAGATATTTTCTACCATAGAATACTACATGAGATAGACTCAAGCTCAATCCTGCAAGAACCATCACATTGAAGTTGTAACTAAATTCATTAAAGAAAACATTTCTACTAGGTTTAGAACTCTATTTGCTTTGGTATGTAATAATGACTCTACATTCTCTTCTTTGAAATTTGTTGAATGGGCTTATGGTAACAAGTTAATTCTTAATTTATCTTTGAATGTACTGAATTTAAAATAAAATTCCTATTATAAACACATACAAACCTTAGACAAAGCATTAGTTTAGATTTGTTGACACTTTGACAAAGGATTGTGGAGGCTCAACAGTTGTGCAAATTTTTTGATAGCATAGTAATGACATGATTTATATATAGACATAAATAAAAAATTAATCAAAGAGCTCACCAAATTCTTGAAAGGAATGGTAGATTTATATATTTTAAAGTAAAAATATGAATGCCTATCAATCTTGAGGATTAGAGATTTGATTTAGAGTTAACTAGTTTGATTGACTAGTTCACTCAATTAATTGATAAGTCAAATAACTTGATTGATCAATTAACTAGATTGATTCATTAGTCAATTGATTTGATTAATTAGTCACCAGACATGATTGTTTAACCAACTAATTTGAATGTTTAGTCAACTAATTTGATTGAGATCTAATATGACCAACTAATTAGTTAATTAATTTTATTGATGTGCAAAATATGGAAATGACTAAATTGACAAGAGTGAAATGTGGGTGAGGATAATTTTAAGAATATTTATTTATTTTAATCGGATATATGTGCATGGATTAATTAGGAGATAATTGATTGATTATTGTTGATTAATCAATGAATTGACAAGGTGGATTAGCATGACAAAGTTGATAAACCAATGACATGATGAGATGATAAAGACAACATAATTAACTAAAAAGGAAAATCATTGAGATGTTATATCATGAAAAGTGTTACTAAATATTTTACAAGTTCTTTTCTAATCAATTTGACATTTGATTATTATTTTTTTTATAAATATCAAAAATTAGGAAACAAATCAAATGTATTTATAAAAATTTGAAAGAAACCATTAAACATACACATAAGACTTATAATCATGATAAAAATATCTATATTTTATTATAAAAATATATATATTTAATATCTTTCAAAACAAACATTAATTAGAAAAAAATGATTTTTTGAAATCTTACAATTTTTAGTTTTTGAAGTTTTTAATTTTAATTTTTTTTTAAATTATAAATTTTAATAATAAAAAAGACAATTTGAAAATTTAAAATAATAAAATGAATTACACAATATTCAAAGATGGCCCTCCTTCTAGTATCATTTATGTTGATGTGGTTTTTGACATCCTAAAATACCTAAAAACTATAAAGCCTATAGAGTAAAACATAAAAGGTCTCTTTTCTTGGAAGGTGGCCAGCCTTAAGAGTCCTAGTGAATGATACTAAAATCCTTTAGTTAGATAACACTTTGACTAATTTGTTTAAGGTGTTGCTATGAGCATTAGGAGTTGTCCATGTGGAAGAGAGGTCCACTTAGTGTAATTTGCAAATATCATATTATGTAAATCTTAAATTCATTTTTAGCTATTGAAATTTTTTGTTTTCAGTTTTATTCAACATCTTATAATTTTATTTTTTTATTAAAACTATAATTTAATTAGGTGAAATTTGTAAGGTTGTTTCTTAAATTTTATTCTACTTTTCAAGTAAATAAATTCTTAAATTATGGAACAAAAATTTAAAAAATGAACTTAGAAATTTTGATCTAAATTGCTAAAATGAATTATTAAACTAAAATTAAATATAATTTTCTATTGATTGTAAGAAAAGAAAAAAATGAAGAAAAGGGTGAAAGATTAATTAAAAAATAAAAAATAAATTTTTTTTTACCAATTTGACTTCCATGTTTCTTATATGCCACTTGATAAATATACAAACTCATCTTAAAACAATCTCTTATTAGACCCATTATTACAATCTTTGAAGAAAAGTCTCATACACGAGTGTTGATGAATCAGAGCATACCAAAGTTCATCAACATTTATTGAATTAAACATATAATATAAAATAAAAAAGAAAGAAAATCTAGAACTTGAAAAACCATATTAAACAAAATAAAATCTAAAAATTGAAACATGAAATGAATAATGCCATTCAAAATTCAATATTTTCAAATCCCAACTTTCATAACTTTCAAATTTAATTCATGAAAAATCTTTGCCACTTGCACTCGCATTCTGAGAATTAGAAAACTTTTACAATTCTACCACTTCAAAAAGCAAGAGACTTTTGCAAATTTATAGTTTAGCTAACATGCAAATACAAAAGAGAGAAAGTATTATTTTATTTTTTTAACTTTAAATATTAATATAAAACTTAGATATTTATCATTAAATTTTAAGAATAATTTTACGCAATATATAATATTAAATTAAAAAAAAATTATATTTAATTTAAAATTTGATTTTTAATTTAAATAGTTAAAACATATATTAATCATAAAATGAAATCTTTTAATATCAAAATTCTAATTGTTTTCGTGAAACAATTTAACAAGTTTTGCACAATTAATATGTGATATGCAATAATGAGGTCGTCACAAAGTGTGACAATGCAACAAAAAATCAAAATACAACAAAGTTCCACTTTAATATTTAAAGCATAAGTACTAAATTATCTACACATGGCCAAGGACGAGAGATGTCATTATTGCAACTCAACAAGACTCGACAAATATAGTGTTAGGATTAAGGTGGCATCAACCTTCTATATTATATGTATTTATTACTCCTAAGGTTGTTTGTATATCATTTGTGAAAGATGGGGGATTCAATATCAACATTAAGTATTTTTTAGCATCAAGGTTTTACTATTAGGGTAATTAAGTTTTACTACTATGATAATTAAATTTTTAATGGAAGTCAATAACTAAATTTTAATTTAGATCAATAACTAAATTTTTATCAGTAATAATTTACTATTTATTGGAAGGAAATCTAGAAGGATACTGTTGTTTTGGGAATTCAACATCCTAAGGGGTTGTTTTCTCATTTTTTATAAGTATTAGTAAAAATAAAACAACATATGGATATAAACAATAATTACCAAGTTATTTAGAAATTATTATCAATCAACCTATATTATCCTATATATTAAATAATTGAATTTATCCAAGGGGAGGTGTTGGGATTCAATAAATAGCTTGGATACCCCATTTAGAGGATGAAAATGCTTTATAAATAGGCCTTAAGATGCTAGTATGCAAACGTAATTAGCTAGAGTGAAAATACTCTATTTGTAGGTGCAGAATGATTGAAGATAGAGGCGAAAAATAATTGTATGTAATCTTGTTAATATGATGAGAGGGGGGGGCGGTGGATCATACAAACTTAATCTTCAATATATTCAATAGATTCAACCTCGGCAGCTTTAACAAATATATGTAACCAAAACTGTAAAACATGCAAACTCATAAACAGATAACACCAGATTTAACGTGGAAACCCAAATAGGGAAAAACCACTATGGGATTTCAGACCCACTAAGAAATATACTCTTCTAGAGTATGCTTGGTTAAAAGCAAATCCTGTTAAAGATTACAAACACATTGCTAGATGTGACCCGGTTAAGGGATTTCCCTCAGATCTGTTAGGATCTTCACCTTGTTAGAGGTGACCTTGTTAAAGGGTTTCAAACACTCAATCAGAGTGTCACCTTGTTAGAGGGTTTACAAATAAGACTGTTAAGTCCACTCAGTTAAGAGATTTTCTGTCACTTACAAATAAACAACAGTAATGAGTATGTCTGCAACTTTGCATCTAAAATGCTAAAGAAGATTCTTATTTGCTCAATACAATCTAGTCATAGGACTTATCTTGTCCCTCTGTTGGGCTCCTTACTCTATTATTCAAACAGGTCTTCAAGCTTCTATGCTCGGTAATCACTATGTAGCATCCCTGTGCTTACACTTGCCCGCATACATTGTTTATCAACAATTCCTTATTTATAAACAATTGCTAACCACTAAATCTCTTTGATCACATTTCCCATGATCAATCATAGCCATCAGATCTTCAAACTTGACTAGGTTCAATGTATCCTTTCGATCTAAAAATGTTTTACCTTACCTTGGAACTTGTGCTAGGGTATTGCGGTTCAATCTGAGCTGTAGATCTTCCTGCCGATCTTTCAATGCCATAGATCCTTAACAAACTTCATACACGTTGTATCAATCATTTATTCATATCCACCTCATCAGCTTCTTTCATTAAATAACGCATGTATTCATCCAATGCATTATGTTATTACTCGGTTGCAACTCAGTAAATACTGAACTTCACTTGGTAGACATTCCGCCTTCATTAACTGGTAGTGATAACCTTAGGGTTTACTGACTAGGTTCTTTGCTCAATAACATAGTATAGTATTAACCTTACAAACAATAGTATATGTAGGATATCAAAACAATCTAAATAGCATGATCTCATCATTGTCTAACTCAGTAATAGTTGCCCATTGAATAACTTATTCCTCCCCTTATTCATCACATTCTTTCTGTGTCTTTTACCGACATCTTAATTCTCTTCAAAACATACTTCTTAAGATATGGCAACATCATACTAAATTAGAAAATCAATTTCTTGACATCAATGACAAAATAATATTGTTAAGACAGTAAACATCCTTAATCAGTTATATCCATAATCATCAACAACCTTCTCAATATCCTTATTGAAATGCCAACAATCTCCCCCTTTGGCATTGATGGCAAAACCAATTGATTTGACCTAAAAGCTTCGAATTCAGATTGTTGTGAGATGTTGAAATGCTCTCCCCCTATCATTAGTCTTCTCCCCCTTTGACAACAATGCCAAAAGAAAACTAATACATAATTTCTTCCTATGTGAAGTAATTCCTTTGTTGTTCGGTATCAACTCAGTCTCGGTCAGAGCATTTTGTCTTCAATTCTTGTTCCCTATTTTTTTTTCTTGCACACCTTTAGAAAACCTCCTAAAGTGTGTAAATCAGCATCAACTCCTAAAAGGTATTCTTTAGAGTCATTGAATTGATGCTTTCACCGAACTCGATCAGTGAGTAGAAGATAGGGGTAGGACCCCTAACTTGCTTCTGAGATACTCAAAAGTGTCCCTTGGCAATGGCTTGGTGAAGATATCTGCTATTTGTTCCTTTGAGCTAACATACTCCAACACCACTTTCTTCTCTTGAACTTCTTCTCTAAGATAATGATATTTGATAGAGATGTGCTTTGTCTTAGAGTGCATTACATGATTCTTTGAAATGTTAATGGCACTAGTATTATCACATAATATAGTTACTGGCTCGGTAACTTTCTCATTTATGCCTTCCAATAGTTGTTTGATCCATGCCATATTGGTACAATTCAATGTTGCAGCAACATATTCAGCTTCTGTTGTTGACTGTGAAATACATCCTTGTTTCTTGCTAAGCCAACTTACTAGTCTTTCTCCTAAAAAGAAAGCTCCACCACTTGTGCTTTTCCTGTCATCTATGTTGCCTGCCCAATCAACATCAGTATAAACTTTTAAATCAAAGGCATTTCCTTTCTAATATACTAAGCCATAATCCTCAGTGCCTTTCAAGTATCTGAAAATTCTCTTGATTCCTGTCATATGTGTTTCCTTGGGATCTGCAGAAAATCTTGCAACTATACCTACTGCATGTGCTATATGTGGCCTGTTGTGAACAACATATTGCAACTTTCCAATCATAAATTGGTAAAGTGTCTCATCAACAGATGCAAATTCATCATTCTTTGATAGTTTACAGTTGGTAGTCATAGAAGTACTTACTGGTTTTGAATCCTCCATTCCAAATTTCTTCAAGATTTCCTTTATGTACTTGGATTGAGTAATGAAAATATCATCTTTCATTTGCAATATCTGTTAAACCTATAAAATACTTTATCTCACCAATTAATGACATCTCAAATTCTTTGCTCATTCCATTTCCAAAGTTCTTGCATAAGGAGTTATTACCACAAAAGATAATATCATCAACAAATATGGCTGAGATTAGTATTCCATTGTCTTCATCATTCTTCATGTACATGCTACTGTTTTCACTAGTTCTTATAAAACCAATCTTGATTAAATAAGAATGCAATCTCTCATACCATGCTCTAGGTACTTGCTTTAGACCATATAAAGCATTGTTCAGTTTACATACCTGATCTTTATTCTCTCCTTCAACAAATCCTTCAGGTTGTTCAATAAAAACTTCTTCTTTTAATATACCATTCAGAAATGCAGTTTTGATTTCCATTTGATATACTTTGAAATTCTTGTAAGCAGCATATGCCAACAATGTTCTTACTCCTTCAAGTCTTTCCACAGGTGCAAAAGTCTCACCATAATCAATTCCTTCTTCTTGAGCATAACCTTTGCAAACTAGTCTTGCTTTATTTCGAATGACCTCACCTTTTTCATTCAGCTTGTTTCTGAAAATCCACTTTGTACCGATTACATTTTTGTCCTTCGATCTTGGGACCAGTGTCCATGTGTAATTCTTCTTGATTTGATCAATCTCTTCTGTCATAGCATTTATCCAATCTTCACTGTTAAATGCCTCTTTCACTATCCTTGGTTCAAATTCAGATATCAGACATGTGTTTTGTCTCAGTTTGTTCCTTGTCATCACTAGATCATTCTTATCTCCTATAATCTGACTTGATGCATGATTCCTTCAGACATACTTGGCTAATATAGGCTCAGTAGATTCTGTATGATCTTCTTCATCACTCGATAATTGGATATTCTCTTCATTTCCTTCAGGAGTTTTCTCGGTAGGACTTCTCGGTTGAACATATACAGATCCTTTATAATCTTCTGGTTCTTTGGAGTCACCCTCATCATTTCTTTCTGCAAATTCATCAATTTTCACATTTGCACTTTCTACTATTTTGTTAGATGATTTGATCAGACATTTAAATGCTTTGCTTCTAGAAGAATAACCAAGAAATGTTCCTTCTTCACTTTTCTAATCAAACTTACCATTTCTGTCATCTTTGTGAACATAGCATCTACTTCCAAAGATTTTAAAATAACTTACATTACGTTTCTTGTCATACCAAATTTCATATGGTGTCTTCAAAGTTCCTTTCTTCAGTTGTTCTTAGTTCAGGGTGTAAACAACAGTGTTTATTGCTTCTCTCCAAAAATTTTGTGGTACTTTCTTTTCAATCATCAAGGTTCTGGCACAATCCACAATAGATCTGTTTCTTCTCTCGGCTATCCCATTTTGTTGAGGTGTTCTCAATGCAGATACTTGCCTCTTTATACCATGATCACTGCAGTATAAGTTAAATTCATCAGAAATGAATTCTCCTCCTCTATCAGATCTAAGACATTTAAGTTGTCTTCTTGTTTCATTTTCAACTCTTGCCTTGTACCATTTAAACATTTGAAAATCTTTCAACTTTTCTTTTAAAAACATTACTGACATCATCCTTGAGTAATCATCCATAAATAATATGAAATACTTATCACCATAATAACTCTGAACTTTCATAGGACCACAAAGATCAGTATGCACAAGATCTAAAATTCCCTTAGAAGTGTAGGACCTAATTGTAAAGCTTGATCTTGTCATCTTACCCATCTGGCATCCTCGGCACATAGCATTCTCAGGTTTCTCAAGACTTGGTAGACCTCTTACTCAGTGCTTCTTACTTATTTTGATCAGATTATCAAAATTTACATGACAAAACCTTTTATGCCATAACCAGGTATCATCTATCTTTGCATAAAGACACTTATTCTGAGTTGAGTCAAGATGAAATGTATTACCTTTTGTTTGTGTCCCGGTAGCAGCTAACTTTCCATGCTTGTCATGAACTTTGACAATTCCTTTATGAAACTCTATTTGGTATCCTGTATCTTTTAGTTGTGCTACACTCAACAAATTGTATTTCAAACCTTCAACCCAATAAACATCATTACATTTAGCATTGTCAAGAAGTGTTATAGATCCTTTACCTCTTAATGGACATGGTGCATCATTACCAAATCTTACATAACCTCCATCATAATCTTCTAATATAACAAACTTGTGTTTATCACCTATCATGTGATGTGAGCATCCACTATCTATGATCCAAGAATCATTATTATTTATGTGAGATATTAGGGCTTTTTCTTCATACCTTTCCTCATCAGATCCATCTTTAATAGCCACATAAACAACTTCCTTAGTATCAGTTTCATCAAATTTGTCATCGTTAGATTCCTCATCAGCTATTAGGCATGTCTTTTTATCTCTTCTTCTGATGTCTCGGTGTCCTCTGTAATGATTATCTTTCTGTCTATCATCTCGGTAAACTCTCTTTTCACTGGATTCTTTGTTAGGACAGTTAGAAGCCATATGTCCTATTCTATCACAATTGAAACATTTTAAAGGTAACTTTCCTTTGTACTTAGCTTTTCCTCTCGGTAGCCTTCTAGCTAATAGTGCTTCAAACTCTTCTTGCTTTCTGATTTCTTCATAAAGTTTGTGTACCTTCTCCATGTTTTTGCGAAATCTTTCACTTGCTCCATTGTGATTCCCTTCAGAATACTTATACTTTCTTTCATTGTAATCATCAGATTCATCAAGATGAAAAGAACTAAATGCAGACTCAACTTTATTTACTGAAGACCCACTATTATCAAAGTTACTTAACTTAAATGCATGTAGCTTACCAATAGTAGCATCCAAAGAAACTGGCATATTGGGTACAGACCTCAATTCATTGATTTCAGAGACTCAGATTGCATAAATAGGTAGAAGGATTCTTAATAACTTACTTGTGACATCCTTCTCTTCAATGGTTCCTCCTGCTCCTTTGATTTGATTGATAATCTCCTTTAACCTTGTACCGTACTGAGTTATGTTCTCACCTTCATTCATCCTCATGGATTCTAGTTGTCATCTTAGACTATCGACTTTTGATCTTTGAACATGTTCAGCACCACCATACACAGATATGAGCTTGTCCCACATTGCCTTGGCATCATTGCAACCTTCTAGATCATTAAACTCTGAGTCAGTCAATGCAGATGTTATTTCAATCATTGCTTGAATATGTTCTTGCTTTGCCTTTATCTCTTCCATTGTCAATGGATAGGTGCTAGGTGTAATGAAATCATTCTCCAGATAATATACAACATATTCTCCAATTCCTGATAGGGGCAGCTTCATCCTTTTCTGCCATGTAGAGAAACTAGACTTGTTCAGCTTCGATGCATCCCTCTTATACATCTTTGGATCTTTGCCTCAAGTACCTTTAAACTTTTCTTTTGGAGTCCAAAGATCTGATACCAATTGTTAATAAGATGAGAGGGGGGGGGGGGGGTGAATCATACAAACTTAATCTTCAATATATTCAACAGATTCAACCTCGGTAGCTTTAACAGATATATGTAACCAAAACTGTAAAACATGCAAACTCATAAATAGATAACACCACAAAACATATAACACTAGATTTAACGTGGAAACCCAAATAGGGAAAAACCACTATGGGATTTTGGACCCACTAAGAAATATACTCTTCTAGAGTATGCTCAGTTAAAAGAAAATCCTATTAAAGATTACAAACACATTGCTAGATGCGACCCGATTAAGGGATTTCCCTCAGATCTGTTAGGATCTTCACCTTGTTAGAGGTGACCTTGTTAAAGGGTTTCAAACACTCAATCAGAATGTCACCTTGTTAGAGGATTTACAAATAAGACTGTTAAGTCCACTCGATTAAGAGATTTTTTGTCACTTACAAATAAACAACAATAATGAGTATGTCTGCAACTTTGCATCTAAAATGCTGAAGCAGATTCTTATTTGCTCAATACAATCTAGTCATAGGACTTATCTTGTCCCTCTATTGGGCTTCTTACTCTATTATTCAAACAGGTCTTCAAGCTTCTGTGCTCGGTAATCACTATGTAGCATCCATGTGCTTACACTTGCCTGCATACATTGTTTATCAACAATTCCTTATTTATAAACAATTGCTAACCGCTAAATCTCTTTGATCACATTTCCCATGATAAATCATAGCCATCAGATATTCAAACTTGACTAGGTTCAATGTATCCTTTCGATCTGAAAACGTTTTACCTTACCTTGGAACTTGCATACATTTCTTGGAACTTGTGCTAGGGTATTGCGGTTCAATCTGAGTTGTAGATCTTCCTTTAGATCTTTCAATGACATAGATCCTTAACAAACTTCATACACGTTGTATCAATCATTTAATCATATCCAGCTCATCAGCTTCCTTCATTAAATAACGCATGTATTCATCCAATGCATTTTGTTATTACTCGGTTACAACTCGGTAAATACTAAACTTCACTCGGTAGACATTCCACCTTCATTAACCGATAGCGATAACCTTAGGGTTTACCGACTAGGTTCTTTGCTCGGTAACATAGTATAGTATTAACCTTACAAACAATAGTATATGTAGGATATCAAAACAATCTAAACATCATGATCTCATCATTGTCTAACTCGGTAATAGTTGCCCATTGAATAACTTATTCCTCCCCTTATTCATCACATTCTTTCTGTGTCTTTTTCCAACATCTTAATTCTCTTCAAAACATACTTCTTAAGACATGGCAACATCATACTAAATCAGAAAATCAATTTCTTGACATCAATGACAAAATAATATTGTTAAGACAGTAAACATCCTTAATCAGTTATATCCATAATCATCAACAACCTTCTCAATATCCTTATTGAAATGCCAACAATCTCCCCTTGTCTGTTATAATGCCAACAAATCTCTCATTTCAAGATAATATAGATCTAAACCTCTCTTCTTTGGTGGTGTTTTTCTTTTCTTTTCCAAAAGAGTTTCTCTATGTAAACATGGTGTTATCCATTTAATTATTTTATTCCATATTTCTTAGAGTTCATTTTTTTTTTAAAGTTTATTTTCTAACATTCTCCATTTGGTTATGCACTCAATAAAATATAATTTATGGTTAAAATCATATTTTCATTTTTTAGTTTCTCACCATCATTTCTAATAAGAAGGGTCGCTAATTTGATGAGAATTAGATATGTTTTGTGGTGGGTAGCAACAAGACTCTAAGAGGTGAAAAAATAGTTTCAATATACTATAAAATTTAAATCCAAATTTGTAAAAATAGATTCCATCTTTTAAAATTTATTTACAACACAAAATCTTCTTTAGTAAAATAAATAAATATTTTTATTTGTTTGTCTACTATCTTTATATTACTATTGATCAATAAAAATGCTTCTATGAGAACAACCTTATGGGAAATGATGGGGGACCTGCGCATGTTCACTAAGTGACCTCTGGGATTTTAGAAGCCGACTCTTCATAAATGGGGGAGAAAAGGGGAAGAAGGAAAACTTAAAACAAAGCTACTCTATAGCAATGCGCTAAAATTATTTTAGTATGTTGTAAGCACAAAGAAACTTCACATATGTGCAACTCTAAGGCCCATTCAACAATCTACATGCCTAGAAAATCAAGATCAAAATATAAACAACAACCCATTTAACATAATGCAACAAATACCATTCATCTATCAAATAACAAGTTCAAAAGACATAGTTTAATCTGTAGAGTCTTACAACGTATATTCCGGAAGTTATACGGAATTACAAAATGCATAGAAAAATATTCATACATACTAAAAATAGTGATCATAAAGGCCACAGGCACAATTTGATTTTCATAGTTTCAAGAGTACAATCACAAGTTAAAGCGTAATTCACATAGAAATCGTCTATATTTCTCTTCTCAAAATATCAACCTCTACAAAGGCAAAAAGAAACACTTATATAATTAGGAACCAATGACCTAGTGGAGGAAATAGAGAGAGAAAATTAACCATATGCATCGCTGGCAGCACTGTTAGAAACTGTGAAACAACCTGATGAGAAGTTGGATAAAAGAACTTGGGCCTTTAGCACTACCGCCACCAAATCTTCTAACGACCAGATCAAAATGGAAGAACCTGCGACCGTTACTGAATAGTATATTGTTGGCGACAAACACCCCATTATCCCAAAACTCATGCCAAGGTCACTCGGTGGTTGCTATAAGAAAAATGTGGCAGCAGGAGGGGGCTGCCTGGGAACTTAACAAAACTGCATAAAGTGCTTTGCGAGGAACTACCACACGAAACAAGCTGATAATACTTTTAAATCGTGGGCCCACCAAAAGAGAGATAAAAAAGCAACCTGACACGTGTTGACCTCTCACAACTTCCTAACAAAGGGAAAAGAGAAGATCGAACAACGCGAGCTGTGCTGCCACGTGGAAGATGCGAAGATGCAAAATTTAAAGCTTCAGCCAAGGGGAAATAAAAACCAACTCCCTAAAAGGGCATGGTGGATGAAAGTCTACATTTCTTGGTGACTTCTGGTAAAATCTTGCCTATGAGATGCCGATACCCAAATTCCTGGTTTGCAGACCAATACTATACCTCTGGCTTGAAAAGCTTGTCAAAAAGCTACTGTAGGGCAGACCAATCATCTTCGGAAGGGATAGCTTGAGCCTTGAGAGCCTGAAAATTATGATCTAGCTCATTGACATCCTTGAAAGGAATAGCTTCTGGTTCTTTGCAGGTTAACTCGAGCATAGTGAGGAGCTTGGCCAAAGGATGAAATAAAGCCTCAAACTCATCCACACCAGGGGGATTCTCAGAGCTTGTAGGGACAACTGATCTTGCTGCTTTTGCACTATCAAGCTTAGGAGCTTCTCAACTTTCATGACTGAGCCATCTAGAAAAAAGGGGGAGGGTAGGCTGAGCTTGACAAAACCTTCGAGGCATTCTATCACAAAAGTGATTGTCCTTTAAAACTGACAAACTAGAAGCACCTTGCTTGGCCATCTTGTTGTAGTTGATGAAATGATTAGTCTTTTGAATTACCTCCTCAAAATCTGTGATTCCCACTGTAGTTAACTCTTGGGAGGGAGAGGCATAAATCCAATTGACTAACTTCAGAGCTTTAGAGACTTTAGGGGCTACTACCTGCATGGTGTGCTCAATGAAAGGATCAACCTTAGTGCACAAACCATGGGAAACTATTAAGAACTTCAGAGCCGGTTCCAGGAAGGGAATAAATTGCTTTATCTTTTCCCAATACACATTATGAAGCTCCTGCACTAGATAGGTGAAGTCTATGGGGGGAGAAGGTTGGGGTTCTAATGGTTTTGACAGTAGTTCCAACTCAGCCTCTTTGGATTCCATCTTCTCACACATTTCCTTAAAATCCTTTGCTTGTTTTGTTACCTGATGTTGCAACATTATTATTCTAGTTTGTTTATCATGTACTTCTTCCTACAGTCACTTGTTTTATGCCTTAGACTCATGAAGCTCCTGAGTGGATTGAGCCTGCAAACTCTGGAAGTCCTGGAAAGCTTTATCCTTTGTTGCTCTTTCTTCTGTAAGAAGAGTCTGAATGCTAACCAAGTCTCGATGCTCTTTTTCTTTCTCTATAGTAGCTTCCTGCAATTGAGCTTGAACCTAAGCCATATCTGAAGAATCAACTTGTACACGCAATAATTCATGTGTTTTATTATATAATTCTTTGGTTAATGTGTTTCTAGCAGACTACTCCGCTCATAGTTGACCCTCAGAGACCTTTAATGCATTTTGGAGCTTGTCTTTCTCACCCTTCTCTTGAAGTATCACAGATTGCAAATGAGTCATCTTCATTTCTCTAGCCTTTCCTTCCTTTAGCAACTGCTCATTTGTAGCTTTTACTCTTTCCATCTCAACCATGAGCTTCTCCAAACGACAAGTATGCTTCAGATAGTCTTAAGAGATCACTTTCTGTGATTCCTCCATAATTTCCACCTTGTCTTGTGGTCAGACTCTGCTTAGATCGATGTTAATGACACGCATAGAATAATCTTTAGGCCACATTTAATTATTTGGCTTGACAACATTTGGCGTCATGGCTGCAAATAATAAATTTTGTTGATCCTCCCTGAAAATTGTTTGGATACAGAACTTTGTGGGATTATGAGAATCTTTAACCTTTCTTTTATGTGCCCTCTGAGCTCGGGTGAGCTTGGCCTAATTCTCATACTGTAGGAATTCTGATGGGGAAGGGATCATTTTCCTTGCAAAAGGAGCTCCTAGGGGTGGGATGAAAGGAACAAGAGCCATGCTAGCTTGCAACTGGTCTGGAGTTGTTAAAGAGAGTGCATTTGGAGAAAAAGGAGGGATCTCGGGGAATACATCGATAGAAGAGGAGAACAACGACCCAATACTGGATGAGGTGGTGGGTGTAGGACTTGCAAACCCGAGGACATGTGATACGAAAGATATCTCAGTCAACTAGCTCAGAGTCTAAGCAGAGTGGGTCATGCTAATGGTGGTGCTGAAATTGGCGATGCTAGGTGGGGAAGACATAAACGGACTAGGGGAGACTAAAACTGATTGGGTTTGCAAAGGTGGCACAGATAACACTACTATCTCAGGATTACTTAATGCAATAGCAGGCTCGATTGAAGACGACGCCGACGCAGAAACCAGAGAATGAGAAGAAAGAAGAGGGGGAGAAAATAGTACCTGTGCTGGAGAGGTTGTCGATGCAAGAGGGGCTTGTGTTGATACATGGACTTGAGCCTAAGAACTCTCAAGAACAATAGAAGTGTTCTTTTGCTTCTTTTGAGAGGTCGCAACTTCTTCTGGAGAACCTTGTTGCGTTGGGGTTTGACTTGGTCGCTTCCTCGACGCTTGAGATCGAGACCTTCCGATAGGCTTCTTTATAGAGTGAAATGTGGTCTCAGGTGTGGGGCTTGGGATCTTGATTTGTTTTTCCTTTCCTCTTAGCACCTCAACTTATTCCGCAATAGCTCCTTCATTAGTGCCACTCGGAGGAGGCTCATAATCTTCCTTTGTGTTGTTGTTATATTTCTGCCATTCTTCTTCAAAAGTCTCATCACTAGGGATATTTTCCAATCCTACTTTGATTTCTTTGATCTCTTTCCTATATACCCAAAAGTCATGCCTCTTATCCTCAGACCAACTATCTTCCTCCATTTTTTTGTATAAAGGGAGTGACAATTTCTTGGTTGGGTCATACTTTTCTTTCACCCTATAGAAAGATAACCAAGGCGGTCTTTCTTCCTTGGGGATAAGATGCAAATTTACATATAATGTCGAGTTATCCTCCTAATGGTTTCTCTATGAATCCCAGGAAGGACCACGTGACACATGCACTATAGGATTGTTTCTCGAGGCAAGGCATCCATCTAGGTCATAACTCCATTTTTTATCAATAACAACAAGGCCTAGCTAAACCAGCTTTAAAGTGAGCATGCCTTCTGCATGGAGTCTTTTAGAGATGACAATGGATCCAATTATCCTTTTGTCCTTTAATATGGCAACCCCATGTCTCCCTGCACCTATGCATCGCTCAATAATGACCAGTTGCCTGAATATTTCTAGGGCCAAAGTGCAATCCATAACAGACCGCAGGAGGCAAAAAGGCTCCTCGGTGAACCTGTGAGTTCTGATGAAAGAAAAATCTGGCCCTAGATACCAAACACACAGGAGAACATTGGATGTCATCCAGGCAATTTGCATTGTTGAAAATAGAGTGATTTAATTTGTATCTATTTTACTCAAATACTGCATTGTAGGGGCTAAGAAAACATCTAAAAAGGCATAGACATCATGTGTGGCGGACAGGAAATGGGTCCATACTGGTACAGGATTCTTTCTATTTTTACCATCATAGATTGAAAGCTCCATGAATTCTTTAAAGAAGTTAGGATTATGGTGTAGAAACATGTGAATGAGAAAAGAAGTGTACCTGAACCTGCATTGCTTTTTGAAATTCATCAGTTGTCCCACCATCTCATGCACCAAGACATCTGCGAAGTCAAACCAGAAGGCTTATTTCTGCTTGCGGAACTTAAAAAGGAAACCCATCTGAAATGGGTAAATATTTTGATCATCATCCAGACCCAAAAATATATGCCAACATAGATGCAATGTCTTTCACATCTTTTCGTTTGAGGTCTTTGTATGCCAATGGGAATCGAGGGAGCTCGACGGTGTCCAAGTCTCTTTGCATCAAGTCGTTACAAAAACCAACAACAATGTCTCTATTCTTCCAATAACCCTCTAGGGTCTTTTTCTTGACAATCATTGTATTGTCGTCAATCAGAGGGATACACAACATATCCCTGACGGTTTCTACACTTATCAATACTCTTAGTGATTCTCCTTCAATTATTAGTGGATTTGGGGTAAAATTTTCAATGCATTCATTGATGAAATCAAGGCAATGAGGCACCATAGGAGGGTGATCGTATATATCTATGTCGCACATAAGTCCAACAATGCATGTTTCAGCCAAAAGGGTTCCGACCAAAACTCTTCCAGCCGGACTGATTTGGTAGCCACAGAGCGCTTGCATGGCAAGGACTTTTCGACCGGAAACATTCTGACTGAAAGGGTTCCGACCATAACATTTCTGATCGGAAACCCCTTGCGCTATATAAACCCAGAAATACGCCCAAGCCCCTCATTTTGTATTAAGGGGCTTGGAGTTGAGCAAGAGGGAAAAAAGATTTCCAGAGATCTGGTCGGAAGCGTTTCGGCGGTAACTCCCTTTTTTTTTTTTTAAATGTATTATTGTATCATTTTAATTTATGCTATTTTTTTTTAAATAGTTTTTAATAGAAAATTAGTTTTTTGATAACAAATTAGTTTTTTTAAGTTTTTTTAAATAGTTTTTAATTTTTTTATTTTTTTTTGTATTTATTGTATCATAATAGTTTAAAATATTAGAAAATAAATACATACATGTACATAAATACACACATACATACACATACATACATACATACCTACATACATACATACACATACATAGAAACCTACATATATACATACACATGCATACACAAACATACATACCTACCAACATACATACATACATATAAAATAATTATATCTACACCTTAGGACATACACATACACATACACATACATAAACATACATACACATACACATACATAAAAATACATCCACATACATACATAGGTCTACATACACACACATTAATGTACATACACATACATAAATATATACACATACATACATAAATACACATAAAATAATTATATACACCTTAGGACATGCTATCAAGGGTCGTGTGTGATCCTGAGGGGTCACACACATGTTCTAACACATGTGTGACCCCTCAGGACCACACACGACCCCTGATAGCATGTCTTGAGATGAATTTATGTATGTGTATGTATACATCCTAAGGTGTATATAATTATTTTATTATACCCCTTAGGACCACACAAGGCCCCTTACAACACATGTGCACCCCTTAGGACCTATTAGGACCACATAAGACCAAATGGTGTCGCAAGGGGACTTTTGTGGTCCTAAGGGGTCACACATGTATTTTAACACATGGGTGACCCCTTAGGACCACACAAGGCCCCTTACAACACATTTGCACCCCTTAGGACCTATTAGGACCACATAATACCAAATGGTGTCGAAAGGGGTCTTATGTGGTCCTAAGGGGTCATGCATGTGTTCTAACACATGGGTGATCCCTTGGGACCACACAAGGCCCCTTACGACACATGTGCACCCCTTAGGACCTATTAGCACCAGATAAGACCCCTTTCGACACCATTTGGTCTTATGTGGTCGCAATAGGTCCTAAGGGGTGCACATGTGTCGTAAGGGGCCTTGTGTGGTCCTAAGGGGTCACCCATGTGTTCTAACACATGGGTGACCCCTTAGGACCACACAAGGCCCCTTACGACACATGTGCACCCCTTAGGACCTATTGCGACCACATAAGACCAAATGGTGTCGAAAGGGGTCTTGCGTGGTCCTAAGGGGTCACGCATGTGTTCTAACACATGGGTGACCCCTTATAACCACACAAGGCCCCTTACGACATATCTACACCCCTTAGGACCTATTAGGACCATATAAGACCAAATGGTGTCGAAAGGGGTCTTATATGGTCCTAAGGGGTCACACATATGTTCTAACACATGGGTGACCCCTTAGAACCACACAAGGCCCCTTATGACACATGTGCACCCCTTAGGACCTATTAGGACCACATAATACCAAATGGTGTCGCAAGGGGTCTTATGTGGTCCTAAAGGGTCACACATGATTTCTAACACATGGGTGACCCCTTAGGACCACACAAGGCCCCTTACAACACATGAGGACCTATTAGGACCACATAAGACCAAATGGTGTCGCAAGGGGTCTTATGTGGTCATAAGGGGTCACACATGTGTTCTAACACATAGGTGACCCCTTAGGACCACACAAGGCCCCTTATGACACATGAGGACCTATTGCGACCACATAAGACCAAATGGTGTCACAAGGGGTGTTATGTGGTCTTAAGGGGTCACACATGTGTTCTAACACATGGCTGACCCCTTAGGACCACACAAGGCCCCTTATGACACATGTGCACCCCTTAGGACCTATTAGGACAACATAAGACAAAATGGTGTCACAAGGGGTTTTATGTGGTCCTAAGGGGTCACACATGTGTTCTAACACATGGGTGACCCCTTAGGACCACACAAAGCCCCTTACAACACATTTGCACACTTTAGGACCTATTAGGACCACATAAGACCAAATGGTGTCGCAAGGGGTCTTATGTGGTCCTAAAAGGTCATGTATGCGTTCTAACACATGGGTGACCCCTTAGGACCTATTACGACCACATAAGACCAAATGGTGTCACAAGGGGTCTTATATGGTCCTAAGGGGTCATGCATGTGTTCTAACACATGGGTGACCCCTTAGGACCGCACAAGGCCCCTTACGACACATGTGCACCCCTTAGGACCTATTGCAACCACATAAGACCAAATGGTGTCGCAAGGGATCTTATGTGGTCCTAAGGGGTCACACATGTGTTCTAACACATGGGTGACCCCTTAGGACCACACAAGGCCCCTTACGACATGTGCACCCCTTAGGACCTATTGCGACCACATAAGACCAAATGGTATCGCAAGGGGTCTTATGTGGTCCTAAGGGGTCACACATGTGTTCTAACACATGGGTGACCCCTTAGGACCACACAAGGCCCCTTACGACACATGTGCACCCCTTAGGACCTATTGTGACCACATAAGACCAAATGGTGTCGCAAGGGGTCATGCATGTGTTCTAACACATGGGTGACCCCTTAGGACCACACAAGGCCCCTTATGACACATGTGCACCCCTTAGGACCTATTGCAACCACATAAGACCAAATGGTGTCGAAGGGGTCTTATGTGGTCCTAAGGGGTCACACATGGGTGACCCCTTAGGACCACACAAGACCCCTTACGACACATGTGCACCCCTTAGGACCTATTGCGACCACATAAGACCAAATGGTGTTGCAAGGGATCTTTATTGGTCCTAAGGGGTCACACATGTGTTCTAACACATGGCTGACCCCTTAGGACCACACAAGGCCCCTTACGACACATCTGCACCCCTAAGGACCTATTAGGACCACATAAGACCAAATCATGTCGAAAGGGGTCACCCATGTGTTCTAACACATGGGTGACCCCTTAGGACAACACAAGGACCCTTACGACACATCTGCACCCCTTAGGACACATGGGTGACCCCTTAGGACAACACAAGGACCCTTACGACACATCTGCACCCCTTAGGACCTATTACGACATATGTTAAAATTAATTAAATTGTATATGCAATTGTAAATTAATTGTAAATTAACTTGACTGATTGTAAATTAATTTGACTTAATTTGACTAATTTTAAAATTAATTATTGTATATGGAAATATATTTAATTATAAATTAGACATATATTAAAATTTAAAATTAAATTTATAGTTGTTTAAATTTATTTTGTGCATAGATCAAGAAATTTATCTTAAATTTGTCTATATAGATAATTTTAACTTGTATGCATTTATGATGTTTAAATTTCTTTTTTGTATATCTAATTTTTTAAATTTACATGTTTAAATATATTTTAAATGATTTAAATGTATGTATACTTTTATAATTATTGTAATGTGCACTCACATCATGTCTGATGATGAGTTCTGAGCCTAGTTTTCATCCTCCTGGGAGTGAGCAGACCTCACATAGGTCTGCCACAACTCCACAAGAGAGACAACAACTCTATAATCAGACAACATAGGCACTCCAACACGCCCTAGATAATTTATATATCACATTGGGAAACATGTGTGATCAAACAAATAAGCAAAGGGGTGAGATAATTAAACATGAGCTACTTCATATGATTGGCCTCATTGACAATTATAATCCATATGACAAGGTCAACACAGAGGAGTTCTATAGATCGCTTTCACGCAGTGTACATGGTACAGTGAAATGGGATACAGTGAATGATAGGGTTTCCACAGCTGATGTGAAAACCATGTTTCCTCATTATCAGGCCTTTGGTAGGGTGAAGGGTTATATGCCTACCAGGTGCACAGATACACTAGTAGCACCTTTTATCTATCCTAGATGGTTGGCCACTCATCACAAGTGGCCCCAAAAGGATGAGCTTCCCCTTTATTTCTACAAACAATTGTTTGCAGAGTTTCATTTTTTGGATGATGTTGACTACACTGATTTTCCGAAACATGTTGGGCAAGGGAAGGGAAGATTTTCAGATAAGTTCAAACAACCATGTGCACCCCTACCCATTAATAAGCGGGCATTGATTGGTCCAAACCTTGTGGTTCTTCCCAAGAGTGCAGACCTATCACATGGTGTAGATAGTGTACCAGATGACACTCGACAATCCATCTTTTCCAGTATTACTACTATAGTGACAAAGGTGGACGAGATGACATCAGATCGAGTGGGTAGATATTTTTTGTGCTCTCATACTAGCATTCATGGAGCTCATGATGCATCAGTGAGTGATGATCCATATGTTAGAGTATGCATACCATCGTTGATGGATGTTGCACACATGCATGACATAGATCCTTTACAACAAATGAGCACATGCTTATCCAGTGATCTCTTGGATTCATATCAGGTCATTGCTATGGAGCATGGGATCCCACTAGAAGAGGCCCCATCATTTGTTAGGTGTGTACTTGGTAGACCGGGTGCTTCTAGTCGTGGTTGTGATCATATAGATTCTCAGCCTACTACTGTTGCACATCCTACTACCCCACCCTAGCATACAACAGTTGGTTAGGATACACCTCCTCCTGTTTATACATCAGTTGATCGAACCACAGTACCTGGTACTAGATTTCTAGGGATGTTCACTACCATGCTTATGGAGCCAAACAGTGAGGGGGATCATGTTGCAGTGGGCTCCTTGCACGATTTTGACTTCAACAGGATCGGACAAGCCTTACATGTTGTAGGAGAGGTATGAATTATAATATATAATTTACTAATTTTAATTTAGCAATTTTATATAGCTACTTGATTGTACACATGAACTGCATAGATTAAATTAATTATACATTGGATTGTATTTTTTGAACTATATAGGGTATCACGTTAGGGTCGATGTATGGAGATTTGGATGCTTCCACTGACCCAGTTGTTCATTAGGAGACATAGGTATATATAAAGTTTAAATTATTATTTTTTTATTTTTAAGTTCTATTTAAAGGGATATCTAGGTGCTGATTAAATAATTTCAAGTTATTTAAATTATATATATCAAACAAAATGTGTGCAATGCCTAGGATGAGTGAGCATTGCGCGAGATGAGTCATTCATCCCGTAAACATTCTAGAGTCCAGTATACACATGATGGAGGTGTTAGAGACCCCGAGCTATGTTTATCTACAACCACATACATGTACATGTTCAAGTAGATTTGATTTGATCTTTAAAATAAATTATATATATATATATATATATATAAACCTTAATAGTGAATGTTTAAATAAGTTACATGTGAGTTCATGTGTAATTTATATTGCAGGCATAGGGGGGGATGTTTGAGGATTTGCACATTGCCACCGGCCCTGTTTATCAAGAGACACAAGTATACATTATAAATTTAAATTAATTATTTCTTAAATATTTAAGCTCTATATTTAAAGGGTTAGGTTCCAAGTTATAAATATATGTGTATGTATATCTAACAAAATTTCAACATTGGAGGATGCAACACTATCACGTAGGTTGACCTCCTTGTCACATAGACGTCCTAGAATCCTGCATGCACATGGTGGTGATGTTAGAGACCCTTCATAGGTATGTTTGTCTACACATATGCTCTTAATATATGCTACTTAAAAAAAAATTACTTTAGTATGAATTAAATGTTTAATGTATGATTTTATGCGTGCATAATCTATTGCAGGTGCATGGGGTGATGTTTGAGGATTTGCACATTGCCACCGGCCCTATTCATAAGGAGACACGGGTATACATTATAACTTTAAATTAATTATTTCTTTTAAATATTTAAGTTCTATATTTAAAGGTTTAGGTTCCAAGTTATAAATATATGTGTATGTATATCTAACAAAATTTCCACATTGCAGGATGCACCACTATCACGCAGGTTGAGCTCCTCATCACATAAACATCCTAGAATCTGGCATGCACATGGTGGTGATGTTAGAGACTCTTCAGAGGTGTGTTTTTCTACGTACAAATTCTCTTAATCTATGTTACTTAAAAAAAATTACTCTAGTACATGAATTAAATGTTTAATGTATGAGTTTATGCATGCATACTCTATTGCAGGCGCATGGATCGGGACATGGTTCAGGATAGGGCCCCGAGTGACCCATTGTTTATATATGTTCATGTGCACATATTTTCTAGACATTTCATATTTGTACTACACATTTCCTATGCATATGTGTACTAGACATTTCAATATTTAATGTGTGTATGTGTACTAGACATTTAATACATGTGTACATTCGATAGATAGACATATATATCTATGTGTTAGATGGATCTTCATTTCATACTACTTTGCACGATTATATATATATATATATATATATATATATATAGATTATGTTTTTTAAAGTTAAGTGTTTAAATGATAGATAGTCATTTCAATTTAGTTAAGTGTTCTAGTTAATTGTATGTGATAGATATAGTCATTTGAATTTCAAATGTGTATGTGATAGATAGACATATACATATATGTGTTAGGAATCCATATTTCATACTAGACTTTGCACATTTTTTAAAGTTAAGTGTTTAAAGATTACACTTTTGAAAGTTAAGTGTTTATGCATATTTTAGTTGTTCATTGTTAAACAAATTTAGTCGTTAAAATTTAATTTAGTTGTTCATTTTAGTTAAGTGTTTATGTATGTTTAATGAACTTACTTCAAAAAATTTAAGAACTTATATCTATATATTTAAATTTAATGAACTTATATCCATGACAAAAAATCTTCTTAAATCCCCTTAAGACCACTTAAAACACCTTAGGACAACATAATTAGATGAATCCAAACAACATAATTAAATGAAACAATATATGTGTAAATATAAATTAAATGAATACATAGATGAATAAAATGAATACATGCATGTGTAAAAATATAGAAGAATCCATGACGCAAATATCCCCTTAAATCCCCTTAAGACCACTTAAAACACCTTAAGACAACATAATTAGATTGAAATTTAATTTAGTTGTTAATTTTAGTTAAATCCCCTTAAGCATACAAATTTAGTCGTTAAAATTTAATTTAGTTGTTCATTTTAGTTAAGTGTTTTTGTATGTTTAAGGAACCTACTTCAAAAATTTAATGAACTTATATCTATATATTTAAATTTAATGAACTTATATCCATGATGCAAATATCCCCTTAAATCTCCTTAAGACCACTTAAAACACCTTAGGACAACATAATTAAATGAAACCATACATGTGTAAATATAAATTAAATGAATACATAGATGAATAAAATGAATCCATGCATGTGTAAAAATATATATGAATCAATGACAAAAATATCCCCTTAAGACCCCTTAAGACAACATATATATATATCCATGCATGTGTAAAAATATCCATGCATGTTAGTAAAGTGGAAGGAGGAAGTGGAATTCCTGGTAACATACAAGACTTATCAGAAGGAGATAGAAATGCTAACCCTCTTAAGGCTCCCCCTTTGAAGGAAGATAAAAAGAATGAAATTAGTGAGTTTGAGATCAAAACAGTCAATACTTTTGAGGCCCTACAGGCTCAGGAGGAAGAGATTGCAATCATTGAAGAGATTCTTGAAGAAGGTGAGATTGAGGATGCAATTGAAACTCAACATGAGGCTCTTCAAGTTTCAGCAATAAAAGGAGATGAAGAGTGCCCAAATGATTTTGAAGGACACGAAGTTAACTTTGGAAGGAAGAACAAGTTTGAATCGCCTAAGGTTAATCTAAATGCGTTATTCCAGAATATTGGAGTTGATACACCCACTTCATCCCAGAAAAGAGTAGAACTATGGAATAACATGAAAGATGATCCCAGAGATGAGCATGAGGAAGAAATAACAGGGAATGGAAAAAAGAAAAATAAGAAGGCAGGATGCCCTAATGGGGTGAAGACTAGGACCAAATCCAAGGCTGATATTGGTCTATCCAAATCTCCATAGGGACGTAAAACCATGAAATGGCATAGGGACCAGGAGAGTAAGCAAAACATAGCTGATGGAAGGCAATGAACTATACAGGAATCCTGCCCCCAGGTTTCCAAATGAAGGTAATCTCATGGAACATTAGAGGCCTAAATGGTCTCAATAAACAGGATATATTACAGAATCTCATTCGAGACCGTAAGTCGGATATTATCCTAGTAGAGGAAACCAAAATGAGTAAGGAGAAAGTTGAGAATTTAAACTTCTTTAAAAATGGGGGGGTCTATGGTAGTAGCTCGATGGGGCATCTGGTGGGGTGGCTATTTTTTGGAACAAGAAAACTATTTTAGAAGAATTGATTGATGAAGATGGTAACATTATATCTATGAAAGTTAAAAGCGTCTCTAAAGGAAAGGAATGGGTGGTCATAAATATCTACGCCCCTAATTCCAAATCTTCTAGGAGTAAATTTTGGGATAAAATATAGCAGAAAAGAAGATCTTTCCCTAAGAACAACTGGTTGTTGATGGGAGATTTCAATACTCCTTTGCAAGGAACTGAAAAATTTGGAGGAACTCAAGCCCAACTAGACAGCATATCTGATTTGATGGACCTCATCAATGTCAATGCTCTTATTGATATGGATCTTACTGGAGCTTCTTACACTTGGTCTAATCGCAGGGATGGAGAAGACCTCATTCAGGTAAGACTTGATAGATCCCTTATTACTACTGATTGGATTCTTTCTCATAGATGCTCCCTGTCAATTGTCAATAGAATTGGTTCGGATCATTATCACATTTCCTTTGTTGCTGAGTCCATTAAGAGTAAACAGTGCTTCCCTTTCCGGTTTGAGAAAATGTGGATCTCTCACCCCTCTCTTGAAAAATCCATTGCCAACTAGTGGAATATTGATGTGAATGGAACAGTCATGTATAAAGTTGCCAAAAAACCTAGAAACATCAAAGATAACATTAAGATATGGAACAAGAAGGTCTTTGGTGATGTTTTTGACTCAAAAAAAAAGCTGAAGGAGGAATTAGATCAGATCTAAAACTCAATACAGAAAGATGGCTATAAAAAGTATCCCAAAGCTAAGGAAGATGATATATTAGTCAAACTTCACAACATTATTTCTAGGGAGGAAATCTATTGGAAGTAGAGATCTAGGGCTATTTGGCTGGAGGCTGGGGACAAAAACACTAAATTTTTTTACATGACTTCTATGAAACATCAAGCTGCGAATACAATTTCTAGATTAATTATTGAGGACAAAATTCTTCTTAATGAGGATGATATTAGGGATGAATCTGTTAGTTTCTTTTCTCATCTCCTCACCGGTAGCAAGGGGATTTATTATACCCAACAACAAGATCTGGTTGACATCATCCCCAAGATTATTAATCCTAATAAGAATAAGGCCCTTTCTACTATCCCCTCTACTGGGGAAATTAAAAATATTGTCTTGTCCTTTCAAGGGGATAAGGCTCTGGGACCTGATGGCTTCCCCATGTTCTTCTTCTAGGAATTTTGGCATATAGTGGGAAAAGACACGGTCAATACGATAAAAGAATTTTTTGGTTCAAGAAGAATCCTTAAGGAAATCAACTCCACTTTTATTGCCTTAATTCCTAAGGTGGCTAGGGCGGATTCCATGGGAGAATTTGGGCCAATAATTCTATGTAACTCCTTTTATAAGATCATATCTAAAGTTTTGACTTCCAGACTTTTGGCTGTCCCCCTTCATCATCTCTGAGGAGCAAAAAGGATTTGTTCTTGGCAGGGAGATTTTGGACTCTATCATTCTTGTGCATGAGAATATTCACTCCCTCAATGCTGCCAATAAAGAAGGATTTCTGATAAAGTTGGATCTGACGAAATCTTATGATAGAGTGGATTGGCAAGCTCTTTTCAGAATTATGGAGGCTTTTGGATTTGATGAGAAGATAATCAAAATTATCAGAGAGTTGATCTCCACCCCAATATTTTTAATTCTCATTAATGGATCTCCTTCTAAATTCTTTAAATCATCTAGGGGGCTCAGACAAGGAGATTCCATATCTCCTATCCTTTTCACCATCTTGGTGGAGAACATTAGACTGATCCAAAAAATGAAAGTGAATAAAATTATCAAAGGTCTTCAACCTTCCTCTACTAATGTTTTTTGTTCTCACCAATAGTTTGTTGATGATACTATCTTAATGGGATACTCTTTTGTTGGGGAGGTTGCCACCTTTAAAGGTGCTCTTAATTCTTATTCTTTGGCTACTGGCTAGCAAGTCAATTGGGACAAGTCTGCTATATACTTCATGAATACTCCTATCATAAGACAACAGAGAATCGCTAAAATTATTGGGTGCAAGGTAGAAATGCTCCCCTCCACTTATATGGGTCTCCCATTGGGATTCATTCCCCCAAATTCCTTCTGGAATATGTTAATTGACAAACTCAACAAAAGACTTGTTGGCTGGAAAGGATCCATTTTATCCCAGGCTAGAAAGTTGCAACTTCTTCAAGCCACTCTCCAAAATCTCCCTGTCTATGCTCTCAGTCTATTTGGCATCCCGACTAAATTTGTTGATGCCTTAGAAAGGATTCAGAAGAGATTTCTTTGGTCAGGGGTTGAAGAAAAAAAGAGATTATCCTTGGTTGCTTGGAACAAAGTGTGTAAGCCAAAGAGAAAAGGAGGTCTTGGTATTAAAGCTCTCAAAACTTTTAATAAAGCTCTTCTTTCTAAACAAATATGGAGAGCGTATGACATTAAGAAAGATTGGAACCAGATTTGGTTTGACAAATATATTTATGATCAGCCTCTCCAGGATCTCCTCAACTCTGAAGATATCCTTGTTGGGTCTTTCATTTGGAATAGTATTATTAAATCTATAAAAGTGGCCAAAGCTGGAGCTAGATGGGTCCTTGGAAAAGGTGACAAAATTAGGTTCTAGGAGGATCCTTGGATGAAAAATGAACCTCTCTTTAATCAAGACCGCAATCAATTTATTGAGGAATGTAAAATGAGGTTTGGGTCTATGGTGTGTAACTACTGGTAGGAGAACAGATGGGTTAGGCTTGATGTTATACATGCTGGGTTTTCCCTGCTTCAGTAGGAGTTGCTGTCCTTTTCTATTAACAAAGATTACGATGATTTTTTCCTCTGGAAGAGTAATCCAAGGGGTGACTTTACGGTTGCCTCAGCCTATAAAAACACTTTTACCCAGATCAGCAACCCTATATGGGGTAAAGTTTGGAATAGAATTCTTATCCCTAAAGTCAACATGTTCCTTTGGCTTGCTACTCACAATAGGATCCTTACTATTGATAACTTGGTCCGAAGAGGTTTTATGTTCCCTAATAGGTGTGATATATGCCAGAAAGAGGAAGAATCAATTGATCATTTGTTTATCCATTGCTCCTTCACTTGGGAAATCTGGAGTAAGTTTTGGGTGAATTGGAAAGTTGATTGGGTTATGCAGAAGAGTCTCAAGGAAATTATTTGGCAATGGACCTTTCCCACCAAATTTCCTCTTATCAAGAACCTTTGGTCCCTGATCCTTCCCATGACTTGCTGGGGAATCTGGAAAGAGAGAAATAACAAAATATTTAGGGAAGCTAAGTGCACTTCTTAGGTGGTCTTTGAAAAAGTTTGCAGGGCTATAAAAGAAAACATAAATATTCCTCACAGGAACAATAAACAATGGTTTTTTATTGATATGAATGAAATTGAAAAAGGCATCCTTACTGAATGGAACTTAATCCACAAAGTTTGCAGATTTGATAATAAGACAAGGAGAGATAATATTGTTTGGAGATTTCCTGATCATGGATGGATCAAGGTGAATTTTGATGGGGCTACTAAAGGCAACCCTGGGAAGTTCGATGGGGGAGGAGTCATCATAAATCCTCAAGGTGTCTATATTTTTGCTACTGCTTCTCCTTTTGGGGTCCAAAATAATCATGTGGCTGAAGCTCAAGCTATGTTAAAAAGCCTCTAGCTTGCTCAAGGATTCAAATTTTAAAAAAATTGGTTGGAAGGGGACTCCCTCAACATGATTTAGGCTCTTAAAGGTACTAGTTCCTCATCTTGGAATATTACTAATTTGATTGAAAGTGCTAAAAAGTTATTAAATGACTATGTTAGTATTCTCATAACTCACACTCTAAGGGAAGGCAATAAGGTTGCAGACCTTTTAGGGGTCAATTTAGAGGTGGAGGTTAAATATATCAGAGAGGTCCAATGTAAAAGGGATGTTAGGAAGCAATTGTTATTTGATCGCATCAATGGGTCAAGTTAAAATCATGATTTCCTTTTGGGGGCAAATGAACTGTGAGTTAATGATTGCTATTAGGCATCATTTCTATGATCATATGTGCGATGGGGATTATAATACTAAGTGTTGGATCTGTGTAGCCATTATTATTTTCTTTAAAATCACAGATGGGACTGTAGTAACCCACCATATTTAACCCAACAAAATTTGACCATTCTTTATTTTTTGTTAAATTTAATCATTTGTGTTTGATTCAATCGCATACTCTGGGCATCCATCCGGGATGAGCATCTAACCATACGGGTTAGGCACTTGTCCATATGGGACATAAGATTTCATCTATCCAATACGGGATAGGCATCTACCCATATGGGTAGGCATCTATCCAAATCGGGATAGGCATCTACCCATGCGGGGTAGGCATCTATCCAATTAGGATAGGGGGTGCTCTGGCCAGAGACTTAGACTCATCGGGACCATTCGGGTCCTGAGCCACTCGCTAAGTACTACACTCTTCTAACAGAAGTGCACCAAGGTCGCCATCCTTAGGAGTAATTGAGTAACATAATACAAGCTTGAATTCCACCTCAAAATTTAGCTTAAATCCTCGGGAAGTCAAGCAAATCCATACGGGATTCCTTCTGAGTATGCATTGAATTACCTTTTTCCAATTTAAATTATCTTATCTTTCTAAATAGGATTCTTACTCAATATTTCTTTTACCAAGCCTAGACCCCACCCACGAACGCCTGAGTATGAGGGACAACTCTGTCCCAAGACTGCCTACATACCCGCTTCGGCACGGGATCAAGGCGTAAAGTATGTAGTTCTATTTTCTACTCTATGGTTTGATGTAAACTGATTAGTGGGTACACAACCCTTTCTAGGGTCAATGTCCCAAATAGTTTCTCTACGGTTGCTACCCACGATGGTAGCGCTTAAGAAAAGGCTCAAGATGACCTATTGCTTGTGGCCTAAAACAACTAGATCCTAATTCTTATCATGAGCATCACCCTTCACCAATTGCCAATTGACTATAATTCTTTGAGATTAAATTAGTTTTATAAAAGCATTTCACTCATCATCCCTATAGGGGTTTACTATAGTTTAACTCAGCGAATGAAAGATCATTTTAGAATTATCTTATTAAATTATCGATCCAAGGGGGATTACTCACCCCTTGGATTTAACTTCCAAGTGTCCCTTATTACTCCCCGATGATTTATAGGGACAATGCCACAGACGTCATTGATGTAGCTTTATTAGGCATTAAGTGCAGTAGTTCAACACGACAGCATTACCCATAAGCGTGACCCAGAGGCATTGTATATACCGAACGCTACTAGGTTTTGGTTTTCCAACTTCCTTTAATTAATTTTCTAACTTCTAATAAACATCAAGCTTGAAAAATAATTATGAATTGAATGTGTATATTTAGACATTGCAAAGCTCAATTAATTGAAATAACTACTTGATGAATGACATGAAATAAAACCCATAACTAAAATTATTTATTATTCAGAACTTTAATATAACTTGCATAATAATGATAACTAGGTAACTTGCATACTAACAATTAAACATATAATTTGCATGAAGAAGGGAACACCAATAATTGAAATCAATGTAAGACATTTGCATGAAGCAAAGGTAGGGTAAGATGCATGCGAGAATATCGCTTATAAAACCATTAATCCCAACATAGAATTTAGCTTCAAGTCATTTAATTGTTAAGTGGATCTTAAGAGGATCTAAGTATCATTTAATATAAATTTGTTAAAACTAGTTTATAAATCTAAAATTTACCTAAATTTAAAATTTTTATTAACTAAAATTTATATTATATAAAAAAAAAGGAATTTAAATAAACCAACATTTTAAACATTTATGAAAAAGAGAATTTCTTTTTTTTTTAAATTCACGTTGCCCTTCGAATATGCTTGATTGGTATTAAAAAGGGGTTAATGGGAGTGGGCCCCCACAGGTCCCCTCCACTACCCTGCGGCCACTGCCGCAGCAATGACCACAGGCTAGTGGGGGGGGTACCATTACGGTACCACTCCCTGCGGAGTATTAACTCCATCCTCTACCTGTGAGCCGATACGCACAGGTACTATATCATGCAGTATAAACATTAATCACTTTGCATAAAATTTTATTAATACATAATGCATATATATATATATATATTTATTTATTTATTTATAGTTCATTCCAGAATAATAAATTGTATAAAAGGAGAAAATATAAACAGGTATGTATACTTAAGAAAATATTAATGTAAGAGAGAGTATCATATTATTTCCAGGGATGAAATATAACAGAGAAATAAAAATAACCAGAGAAGTATTTTGCTTCAGTGATGCACAGATTATCCAGAGGTAGGTAGGTGTTTAAACTAAGAAATACAAGCTAACATAGAGGGATTATATTCTATTTCTCAACCAATGTCCAGAGAGGGGGATAGAGAGTCATTTACAGGAAGATTATTTATTTTCAGATTTCACAGGGAGATAGTTGTTCGACTGATATTCATAGAGATTCAACTAGTATTCACAGAGAAATGTTTTTCAACTCATTTAACTAATATTCATAGAGAAATTTTATTCAACTCATTTAACTAATATTCATAGAGATTCAGCTAATATTCACAGAGGTTCAATCCAATATTCACAGAGAAATTTTATTTATTCATTCACAGAGAGGGAGATTTATTTATTTTTATATTCAATATCATCTAAGAGAAAATAGAAAAGCAAAAATCTGATTTTCTACCCTTTAAAATAGATTAAATAAGATATGCAAGGGGAAATCTGCATTTGTATTAAAAAAAATAGAAGAAACTATATCACTGCATTTCTTAAAGAAACAAAAATAGATTTTTTTTTCTTCCTATCTAGAAATTAAGAAATGATTTCTTCAGAATACTATATTCAACCAAAGAATCAAAAAAAACTATATATTTGGATAAGACAAATTCCTCATATGATAAAAGGAGAGAACCATGTTTACTAAAGCTCGAAGTTGAATCCTCTAGCTATTCTTTGATCCTTCCTTGCAACTTTGAGAGAAATTCTTCAACAACAACTTAAAAATTCTTGCAATGAAAATGAGACTAACAAAGAGAATCCTACTTCTAAACTTGAGAAATTTTTCTTCAAAACATAACCAACTCCCTTCTTTGAAACTTGCATATAATTTTACAAGAGAATTCCCTCCATTCCACTATCTAAAAATTTAATTAAAAAAAGAGATTCTTTCCCAATTTTGGACTTCATGCAAATTGATTAGACTTAGTGGGAGGAGTTACATGCAAGGTGGTGGAGAATCCTCTAGAAGCTTCTTATTCTTCCTACAACATGTGCCATAATTGGATGTGGAAAATAAATAAATAAATAAGAAAAATGTATATTTTCCATGCGTGTGTGTGTGTGTTTTATTATTTTATCCTTTTATAATATTCATTCAATCATTTAAATAGCTTATCCAAAAATATAATAGAGTTTGTATTTAAATCCAAAAGTGATAAAGGAGGGTTGTGACAGGGACTCTGTTTTGTTACCCCAGAATTTTTCTCAAGAACCTGTGGTTAAATCTAGGCCTACAAATTGTGAGATACACCATTGGGAACTTCGACCTGCTGTTCAATATGAGAGGTAAATTAAACCAGAATGAGCCCTCTGGTTGCAAGAACTAGAAGAGTGAGTGGAAAGTGTGAAGGAGGCTTCATAGATATGGATTCACCGACTATATGGAAAAGTTGCATGGTAGTAGAAAATCAGTGTCTCAAGGCTTTGCTAGGGGCTGGAACAACAACAGAGTCACTTTGTTTGGGGAGACCTGGAATATTGATGAGGATTTGGTTGCGGAGGTCATGGGACTTCAGAAGGAGGGCACAAAATTCTATAGAGACCAGAAGTTTGCTGTTGAAGCGATTAAAAACTTCCCAAAAACTGAGGATGAGAAGGCTCAACTTGCCAAGAAAGACAACATCTCTTACTACCTCCCCCAGCAGGTAAAGTCTTTTTGGCAGAAAGTGTTAAGGGTTTTGATGGAATTCCTTACTGTTGATGGTAGATTTACTAAAGTCTACAATTATCATTTTGCAATTCTCAATCATTTCCGCCATGGGGTTAAGATTTCATTGCCCTTTTATTTAGCTTCTTCTCTGAATGAGAGCTTGGCTGACCACGCCAAAAAGCCCAAATATTACCCCATAGCCCATCAGGGGCTTATTTTGCTCATTTATGAACACCTGAAGCAAAAAGCTAGGGTTAGAAAGGATGATTACCTGGTAACTAATGCACATGTTTCTGAGAGTTGTAATGATTCTGAGTCTGATGATGAGTTGCTAATGCCCCTACCCATAAAAAAGGGAGAGCTGGCATTGATAATGTGGACATGGAGGTGAATGATGATTTGGAGGAGGAAAAGGGGAAGGAGGTTGAGACTGAAATGGAGAGTGAGAAGGAAGAGAATGTTGGAGAAGAGGATGAAGGGAAAAAAGATACCAATTCTGTAAACCCTGATTCTAACCCTATGGGTTCGGATAGTGGGAATGTCGCCCCGAACTCAATGGGGGAAGACAACCCTAAATCCATGAGCACTGAGCAGGGTAGGGATTCGGCGAATACTATTTTGAATACTGCCCGAAATTGCACACTGGAGTCTTTCAATCTCTAGAAGTGGGTTATTGACAACATAACAAGCATTCAGAGCAAACAGAGGGACCTGGAAAATAAGATACACAATTTGATTAAGGAAACAAAATCGGGGAAAAAGAGTGAGGAGGTGGAAACCAGTGAAGCTGAGGAGGAAATTGAGATGCAGGACTGGTTGGAAAAAGACTTGATAAAAGGGAATTTGAAACATATGGAGGATGTTATTAGAATTGTAAAAGAAAAGACTGAGGCAGATAACAATAACACCATCAATCAGGTTGCTCAAATTGAGAAGGCATTGAAAATCTTCATGAACCATAGTCTTAAGGTCTTGAGAGTTTCTTCTCAAAACATGAATGCCTTGGTGGATCACTTAGAGAGGAAAAATTAGAATAAGGATTTGGTAATCATTGAAGATATACCAAGCTCCAGCTCTCCTCATCAAATCTCTAGGTGAAGGACTAGGTAGACCACCACTAAGATGGAGACAAAAATGAAAGACATTTAGTTGAAACAGAAGAACAATGATCTCAGAGAAGCTGCTAAGGCCATGATGTTGTTGGTTCACAATGTTGAGGAGTCTATAAAAGTTTTCATTTGACTTGTAATGCTAGGTTTTGGATGCCAGTTTCTCGCTGGCTCTTTGTTGTCCTTTTGTCCTAGCTGCCAGTTTTTGTGTTGATTTTTTGCAGATGTTTTGTCTTGGTCTTATCTTCTCTTGTTTCTTTCTTGTTCTTCTATCGTAATGTAAGCAGGTTTCGGGTCCCTTAAAACCTGATTTTCCTTAATCAAAAACATATATATATATACATATAGATGATCTCTTGGATCATGCATATCTATAAATCAATCGATACATTCATACATACATTTAAAGATGATTTAATAGGTGATTCACACATTGAAAATCCCATAGTCATGACTTGATGAAAACTTCTCATACCATTAATTGATTGACAATTATAAGGATTTGATCGAGCAATATGTGATAATACAAATTATTTAGTCCATTTTAGTTCATTTCAGACATATGCATGTACACACACACACACACATATATATCTGTGTGTGTGTGTGTGTGTACATGCATATATATATATACATGTATATATGTATATATACATATGTATATGTATATATATGTATATGTATGTATGTACATATATACATATATACATATATATATATATGTATGTATGTATGTATATATATACATATATGTATATATATACATACATATATATATATATACATACATATATATATATATACATACATATATATATATATACATACATATATATATATGTATGTATATATATATGTATATATGTTCATACATATATCTACATATATGTATATATACATATATGTATATATACATATATATATATATATATATACATATATGTGTATGTATATACACACACAAATTTTAAAAATAATTCAAGAACACTTGAATGTTTAAGAATATTTATATATATATATACCTTTAATTTCCCAAAAATAATACTTGTTGTAAGTTGTATCACGACCAACAAAATGATTTTTGCACCACTCAATAATATCATTAGAATTGTGTATGGTCTTACCTGTACAAAAGCTCTCACTTTAGAAAATTGGACAACCCATGTACATATATATATATATATATATATATATATATATATATATATATATATATATATATATATATATATATATATATATATATATATATATATATATATATATATATATATATATAAATTAATCTATGAAGAGAATTAAAACTGTACACAAATATGAAGAGAATTTACCTGCAAGTTCATGTTGGTGAAGTGCACGCTTCACACATGCTCCTGCTCCATCATGCTCCTGCTCCATCATGCTCTCCTTTTCCATGTCCACTCTCAAAGAAGTTCCACAAAAACTTTATGCTACATCGAGCATGTTGTAGGGATAATCAGTTAAAAGATTTTGCAGACTTAAATTGCCCTGACATGAATAACACACACACACACACACACACACACACACACACACACATATATATTTAAACTTTTGACCTGTTATATACAATCAAATCATATATAAGAAAAAAATCAACTTATAATCAATTTGAAATCTAATGTACTTACCGACACATCCATCTGACCAAATCCAATGTTGTGTACATTCTATCCCATGAACTTTAATAGCTTCAAAAAACATTCCAAAACAATGTGCTACATAGCTCATATCATGACACGTATCATCACTGATATAAAAATGAACCTCCTTGATGATAATGCGTTCATTTTCAGTACTCTCTATACCATACACATGAAATTGTGCATGTCTATAGAAAACTTGTACAAATATTACAACTTGATCAGAATGATAATATTGACTTTGAATTTTTGTGTGAGGACTAAATGTATAGTTCCCGGAGAAATCTACAATTGAAAGAATACAACCTGGTGGAAAACAATTCTTTGAATCACGAAACTGTTTAGCCTGCCATCTTGCTCCATGACAATGTTGGATATGTGGATATATCATATTAAGAAATCTATCTATAAACTGAATCTAGGGCAATTCACTCTCTTTCAACATAATTTTTTTGGATTCAATTCCTGACTTACTTTGGTATGTCTCATATTCAAATCTCTTCCATATAACTAGTGCATGGATATCAATATTCGCAGTTTTCAACACAAACTTACTCACAACTCCACAATCATTGCATTCACCTTTTATACATTGTATTTTGAACTCATCTGAATCTTTTAATTTATCACATAAAATAGACTTCACAAATTGTGTTGTACTTGTAGGAATGACTAGATTTGGATTAATTGTTGCCATGAACTTCTTATATGATTGTAAGTGTAGATGAAATTCAACATGATTTCGACAACAACAAGTTTCACGTACCTTATTTATGAGTACAAAGCAAGGACACAATCTCTCAAATATCCTTTGGCAAATCTTTACATCTAAAAAATTCTTGCTTGAATGCTTTAAACAATTCACTTTGTGTTGTATCTAAGAAATGTCTTGGATGTGTAATCTTTTTACCATCTTCATCTATCATCTGTATAGTGTCCCTTCTATTGGAAGAAACATGACATTGGTTGGTCCAATAATTAATGACTTGTCTTTTTACATCTTTATAAATTTTGTCTTTTCTAGGGGCCCTACAGATATTTTCCCAATTATTTTCAATGTTTTCATCCAACATATTTCTCTTCCTAATGTATCTTTGAACAGTTCTTCTAGATACATGCATTAATTGAGAAATTGCATTAACTTGATTTCTACAAGTCAATTTCTTACTAGTAATCATAGTCATTAATGCTCTACGTGCAACACTTAAATCAACACCTAGACTTGTATTGTCAATACAATTCAATGCTTCTTGTAAATTTTTAATTATAATTTCTTTTACTAATGTATTAGGAGAACTTTTCTTATTACCAACACCCAAGAACTCCAAAACAAGTTTCATTTCCCTTTTCCTAAATAACTTAGCAAATAATTATGCTCTTCCAATAATAGACATATGTTTTACATAATCATCCCAAAATTTCTTACAATGCAATTTTAATGTGCTTTCAAGTATCATATCTTTAGATGGAATTTTATTGAAAAGACTATCTTCATCCATTTCCATCAAATTTTCCATACCAGAAAAAAAATTCATCTCGTACCTAAGTAGATGTTTCTTGAACATCATCATGTTGATCTTGAACATCAACGAATTGTTGTTGACTACATTTTGTATGACCTTTCATCTTATCGTCCTTTTTACGATCATACAACCTTGATCTAGTCCTCTTACTCCCCATTACAAAAAATATTCAGATCTTCAAAATTTTGTGCTTTGAACCTAAAAACAAAAACATGCAAATGTACCATATATAAGAAAAAAACATATTTGTGTGCACCTTTCAAGTTATTTTAAATTCTAGAATATATATATATATATATATATATATATATATATATATATATATATATATATATATATATATATATATATATATATATATATATATCAGAACAATGTTAGAGTTAAATATATAAATCTAGACTTCATTTGTAAACTATGAAAGTTAAAACAGTTATATAGTTACTTTTCCTTGTTCTTAACAAACAAAATATAATTAATGAAATGTAAATTTAATATTGCATTCTTATACTTTATACATTGAATAAATGAAACATGTGTAAATTTTCATGCATTTAGATCATTTGACTTGAACTCCACTTTTAAAAATTTAGAAAATAAAAAAATAACATTCAAGAAATAAGACCTAGTTTCTACCAAACATAAGATAAAGAGTAAGAAATTAAGTCTAGTTGGATTCTACATTTGACTATGCAACATGTACATATGAACATGATTTAATAACATTAATTGCTTGAAATCTAGAGTAGCTAATATATATAGAATTTGAGTCAAGTATTAGTTTTAAAAAAAATTATAATTAAGTAATAAATAGTGTTGAATATACTCAATTTCATTAGTGTTTAATATATATATATTTTACAAATTGACTATTTAGTTCTTTTAAGTATGTAAATAAGAATGAATCTATGCATATATATATGAACACATATAAATGAATCCATACAATAAATAAAAATGGATAAATGCATACATATATAAATAAAAACAGATGGAATCCATGTACACGTAAATAAAAGATTTAAGATAAGATACACAAGATTGAATCCACAATTAACGTTTAATATAAAAAAAATTGAAAAAATAAAGTGTAATATAATATACTTGAAAATGAATGATTGAATCCACAATTAATGATTAATAAAATAAAGTTTAATTAAATCTAAAAAATATAAATAGTTTGTCAAAAACCTTCAAATATTTGTATATATTTGAACATAATTCAAAAAATAATTTAAAATAACATAATTGAAAATAAATGATTGAAGCGTAATTAATGAATAATAAAATAAAGTTCAAAAAAATCTTTAAAAAAATTAATTTCCCAAAAAACATCCAATATTGTAAATTAAGCATGATTGACAAAAATAATTTAAAATAACATACTTGGAAAGGGTAGACCCCTTTGAAAAAAAAAATCAAAATCTTCGTCCCTTTATAAAATTAGAAATAATCACCCCTTTATCATCTTCCTCCTCGATAAAAAATGCCACTTTATTTCAGAAAAAAAAAAAAATGATTTTATTCAAAAACCACTTTTATTATTTTCATACTTTATTGAAATTGATTTTTTTATTGGAGAAAAAATATTATTTTATATGGGGTTGAAGCGACCGGTCGCTTGTACGACTGGTCACGTCGGCCTCCATAGTTCCGATTGGAAGTGTTCCGGCTGAAACGTTTCTAGCTGGAATGCTTCCAGCCGAAACTATCTATGTGGAATGCCAAGTGGCAGCCACATCAACAAAAATGTTGATTTTCTGAAACTTGTGACTTCTGCAAAAAAATTAAATAGGTAAATTAAATTTATTAAAAAAACTAAAAACAACCTTTTGTAGAGATTGAATTCATGATTCTACTCAGATAATTTTTATAATGTTTTGATTATATTTAATATGTAAAAAATTAAAAATACTACAAGTAGGTATTCTTTTGTTGGGTAAGATACTAGTTTGAAAATAAAAGAAAAATATATCAAATAACTTCAAAAAAATTTGAAAAAAATATGGTTCACTAGAGGAGAGAGTCTTCTCCAAAAGGATATTTTTCGCTTTTTTATTATCATAAATTGAATAGACAAATTATGGTGGGAGACAAAAACTGTCAAATTCTGATTATTTGACTTCCAGACGCTATAACAAAGAAAATATACATCAAAATTTTTATTTTTTTTATGATACACTGTATATATATGTCATCTATAATGGATATCAAAATCGGAAAAAAATAAGTTGATTTACATTGTCTTTTGTGGTGGGAACTAAACCCCCTGTTTTTTGGCAATAAAAAAATAGACTTTAAAGCTAAAAAAACATATAAATTATTGACAAAAAAAATTCAAAAAATAGTAGACTTAAACTTCACCAAATTTTACACATTTCATTAGTTTACATCATCTTCAAATTCAAAATACAAATGCCACTTTTATGGTGACGAAATTGAACAGTTATTGTTGTGTTAACCTCTTCCTTTGTAAAAGTGTGACACGGGTTTGTACTTTTACCTAGGAACCATATATTGTGGGAGGCCAGAGTGCCAAACCTAAAAGTCAAACCTACTTGAACCACTCTTCTTCCATCTCTGATAAGCGGCCTCGGAGGGTCTTCGACTGAATGCAGAGATCTAGATCAAAAACATCTTCAAACTTGTCTGCAACCACATCAATGTCTTTTTCTATTGCTTTAGTGAACAGACGCTTAGGCTTCAGATGCATGACATGGGCAGCAAAGGATGCATCTCTGAAAATGTCCACAAACTGGTCATGAAGAGAAGAACCAGAAGCTCCTATAGATGATGCCATTTTACTGTGTTTTCTCAAAATTTACACTTAGATGTTGGGAAAACTTTGCTCTTGTTTTATTTTTCTATTGCATGCACATTTTATCTTTGATAAAACCTATTCATGAAGATGGGACCCTTGAAAATAATGCTAAATGATATGTTAACTGAGAGTTAACTTGATGAAGAGGCCAACTTGCACAAACGTGCGGAATTAAGTCGCATGTTGTGTGCATTACTTCCAACTCACTGGATAGTGAGGCCATCATTTCCTTTACTTCTGTCGCTTAAAAACTTTCTTTACTGGCCAGTATGACATCCTTGTTAGAAGGGCTCCTCGATCTATGCATATTTATGAAGGCTTGTCGAACATGTATACGTGAGAGATTACTTAAGATTTACCGCAAAAGGAAATATCACAGATGGACACATGGTAGAAACTTGTGATTTGTACATCCTCCAAAAAGACTATGCAGGAGGGATGATTAAAGACTAATATGTGCATAAATAAATACCATTAACACCAACTTGCATTAATGAATGAGACATTGATACTACTCTAGGCGTAAGCTTTCTATAAATACTGCTTGAGAAAGTAGTTTTGATCATACTAAAAATCAAGCCTTAGTGATTTAGGATAGGAGTAAGCAGTTGCTTAGGATAGGAGTAATGGATACTCCCATTAGACTAGTGAGCACAGGAAATCAAGTCCCTTTCTTAGGAAACATCTAGGACCATCATCTGCAAAGGATGATGACCCATAGCAACCCCGTAGTTCTAGTTGCTATCAAATGGGTCTTGGGAAAAGATTTTGTAGGTTCTGAAGACCGATATCATGTAAACATAGATATCACCTCCCGCTTTGTCACCTCCTTGCTGGATTTTTCTCTTCCCAAAAACCTTATTATGTAGCTTACTGACCTGCTTTTTCATGAGAAGTATTTGGGTGGTTTAGATGAGGTGATTGCCTATGTAGACCCCATTATGGGCATCCCTACGACCTTAGACTTGAGGCATTACATTGATGACAATGAGGTAGTCCCATGGCTTCCCTTGGTTTTTGGTTTCAAAACCATGTCAATAATGACACATCGCTACCAAGCGTGGTGAGAAACTAACTTTTTTCTAAAGATACACATCCTTGTTGACACAAATGGGGAGGTAACGTGGTACTCAGACTTCCGGGACTACATTTTCTCAAGAATGCTGACTCCTGAGAATCCTCCTATCCTCCAAGTAGTTATGCACTTCTTAGACTCAGACTCGGATTTTGGGGATGAAGAGGAGCTCGAAGAAGAAGACAATGACGATGAAGACAATAACATCGATGAAGAGGAGCTTGAAGAAGAAGACGACGATGAATAATCAAGCCTTTCCTCTACAGCAACATTTTCCTTCTCTTTTTGCATTTTGCTCGAATGTTATAATGGCCTAAGAGCCTCTTTTGAATGTAAACATGTAAAGAAACCGTATATAATATAAAAGAAGTTTATTTTTAGTTTGTCATGGCTTCTTTGACTCAAAATGCTTTTCAATTCCTTCTTTTTCTTTTTCTTGGGTCCAAAAACAACTCAGAACTTAAACACTAAAAGAATTAACCATGAACAAAAGGGGCTTCTGGGGAAGCCGAAAATACTCTATTTACAATATTTACATGTAAAAACAAGTAAGAGCCTAATGAAAAGATTTGATATGGATCCCATTGACTAGGATCTCCAATAGCTCACCTTGTGAGGTCTCCAACACGAAAGCGTTAAAACCTTTGCACTCAAAAATGCAGAACGGGCCTTTCCACAAGCTGTCAAACTTGGCGTGGTGTCTTGGCTTAGCACTGCGATTGTTATACTTTAGGATGAGATCACCCTGTTTAAAACTAGGGTCCGAGCTTTTTCTGTCAAACCACTTTTTCACGATTTGCTAGCAATTTTGGAGGGATTCAAAATCCACCTCTCTTTCTTCTTGCAATTCCAAGAGCTTCACCAACCTTACCTCCATAGGATCATTTTTTTACATCTCAAGGGATTTTAGAAGCTACAGGGCCAAAATCTCTAATGAGATTAGGAAAAAAGCTTATTTTCTATATATAAGCTTATATGGGGAGTTTTTCAAAACTCGCTTAGGGGTTACTTGGTCCGCCCAAAGCGCACTTCTTAAATGGCAATGCCATTCTATCTTATATTTGGCCCTGATTGTTTTGATGAGTCTGATCAGGTTTTTGTTAGTTGAATCACTAGACCATTTCCCTAGGGGTAGTAATTAGAAAAAGTCTTAAGAGAAAACTGGGTTACTCTAGAACTAGTGAATGCCCTAGCATTATCTAATATTATGGTCCTTGACGGACCAAACCTTGTAACTAGCTCCTCCAAGAAGCTCAAAATCTCAGTTTTGGTTGCCTTCTTCAATGATACTACTTTTGTCCATCATGTGAAATAGTTCACTATAGTGAGGATCCACTTGTGGCCAACAAAAAGTGGTGGATTGATCATACCTATGAAGTCCAATCCCCACTGGGTGAAAGGCTCATCAACCATTATAAGCCTAAGCGACATAGATGCATTTCTGCATTTTCTGACGTAGAACTGGCATTCTTTGCATTTTTGGACAAGGGAATGCATGTCCTTAAACAATGAGGGTCAATAATAGCTGCGTGGGTGATTTTCATTGCACTTGTTTGGGCCAAGAAATGACCTCTCATGGGACTACTATGAAACTCGTGCAGAATCTTTTCGGCCTATTGTCTGTCTACACAACGAAGTAGAACTCCATTGAAGTTTTGCTTGAATAAGACACCTTCCAGCAATTGATAGCTGCTACTTTGTAGCTTGTAGAATCTTTTCTTTTCCACGGGGAATTTCAGAGGAAAACTTTCAGTTTGCATGAAGAGTTTTCAGTTAGCAATCCAACTTCTTTCTTCCAGTTTTATATGCATCAACATAGTCTCGCCTTGAACTTCTCCCATATCCTCGGGTTCTTGAGCTAAATATTCATAGAGACCCTTGCCTTGAATTACCTTGGTAGCCTTGACATCAATGTCATACTCAAGGATCCTTGTAATCTAGTTGGCTCTCTTTTTCGTGATTTCACCTTCCATCATCTATTCACGGACTACAGGATGAGTCATGTAGACAGATGTCTTATTACAAGCAATGAAATACTTGAACTTCTTCAAGCCTTTTACAATGGTGAATGCTTGTTTTTCAATAAAGCTATACGTGACTTCATACACTTTTAGCGCTTTTGAATGGAAAGAAATTGGATGCTCTCCTATGCCTTTTGCGTCCTTCTGTGTTAATACAACAATATTGAAATCATTGGCATAAACGTACATGAGGAAATCCTTGGACATATCCAGATTAACTCATATAGGGGTGGATGAGATGGCCTCTTTAATATTTTCAAAATATTCCTTGGCCTCTGAAGTCCATTTGAAATACATATCCTTTTTAAGCATAAGGGTGATCAGTCTTACCATCACATTAAAATCATAAATGAACTGGTTGACGAAGTTGATCTTTCCTAGAAAAGATTGAACACCCTTCTTGTTCATCGGTAAGGAAATATCTTTGATAGCTTTCACATGGTCTGGGTCAATCAACACTCCTTTAGATACTACATGTCTCAGCAACTTCGCTTGAGGCACCTCGAAGATGCATTTCATAGGGTTCAGAGAGACGCCAAACTCTAGGCACTTCTGAAAAACTAGCTTCAAATGGTCGAAGTGATCTTCTTTGTGCTTTGAAAAAATTGTCAAGTCATCAAGGTAAATAAGAATTATCTTGTTAATTAGCTCCTGGAAAGCTATATCCATGGCCCTCTAAAAAGTAGCACTAGCATTAGACAAACCAAAAGGCATCTTCTGATAGGCGAACGTTCCCCATTTGGTGGTGAACGTGGTTTAATGTCGGTCCTCCGGTTTGTCAAGGAATTGGTTGTATCCGGAGAAACCGTCGAGCATAGAAAACATTTTAGACCTAACTACTGTATGTAAAATCTGCTCCATTAGAGGAAAAGGATAATGGTCCTTCAAGGATGCTCTATTCAGGTCTCAAAAATCCACACAAAGGCGGATGTCTCCATTCTTTTTTCAAACTAGCATCAAGTTAGAAACCCAGGTGCTATTCTTAATCAGATAGATAATCCGAGAGTCAATTAATTTCTACAACTTCAAGGATTCTATCTTTGGATTGATCAGACATTTGCTTTTGTGGATAGGCTTTGCTCCTTTAGTCAGCTCAATGGTATGTTGGATTACCTGTGGATTGTACCCATGAAGCTCATCATACAACCATGTGATTACCCCCATATATTCATCGCTAAAATGGATTAGCCTATCTCTATCGCATTGGGGAACATATTTCCCTACCTTGAGCTTCCGACCATCCCCAACATGGATTTCAATGCAATCCTCTTTATCTACTGTGAATTTCCTTTTATCATTTTTGGAATCTTTATAGTCAAAAGGATTTTCTAGTGTAATCAAGCCCTTCGAGGGTCTAGAGCTTAGAGGTCGGGGCTTCTTTTTCTTTTTCTCTATCCTGCAGGTCCTTTGACACTTTAGGAATTGGTTGGTCTTCATAAAAAATCACATACGTCCCAATTCCAGTGGTGTAGTAATTCCCGTAAGGATCTACATCTATGAATTCATTCAACAAAACCTCCTGGTTTGTGGATCAATCTCTAGTTATCTCTTCATCTTCTAGTAATTCTACACATTATTTCTTCTCTCGAAATGGACGTGTGGGTAGCTTCAAAGTTTATCATAGCTTCATTGGTTATTTGTTCTGAATGAAGAGGCTCAGACAATATCTTCAATTTATCCCCATGTTTAGTCCTAAGGATGAGGTGAGACTAATCTAAAGAGAGACATCCTCTGACCTTAGTAGTAAAATCTCGGGACACACAAAGGCCAAAAACAGGGGGAATATCAACGACTGTTGCTTCTTAGGTTACTATTATGCTAGGACAAGCGAATAAAGTGAGTGGAAGGATTTTTATAATGCCTATAGTCTGGACTCTATTTCAATCTAATTGCATGACCGCCTACTTACAGGCTCATATTTCAAATTAAGAACTTTCTCTATTTGCTTAGCCATAACAGTACTACTAGTGCCAAAATCAATCATGGAGTTGTGGAGCAACTTATCTCCAATGATAAGAGTCAAAAAGAAAGGATTGGATTTCGGTTTACCTTCCCTCATGTTAGCAGAAGCTTCAAGGCCTTAATTGGTAAGTACCACCGGGATTCATGATTAGTCTCCTGACCCAGGTTCGTTGCTCTTTGTGTGCGATTCATTTTCTGTTTACTTGGTGGAAATCATTTTGGTTTCATTGAGTGCCTCCCTCAAATGGTCTTTCTATTCGGGAATGTTGAGGATATCCTAGAGGGATACATTCATGAGAGCTTTCTTCAATTGATCCACTATGTCAAGAATTGTGGGTATGAGAGCCTCTGAGTCTTTGGCCTTGTAAGGTAGAAAGCCTTTTGGCTTTAGGGAACTGGCAACCACAACGGGTTGTTCCATCGGCTTCTCTGTACTTGCTTTCAGTTGTTGTATCACAGGCTCTTCAGTAAACTGATGCTTGGAGTGGAGGTTATAATTGGACTGCACTTGCAACATCTTGGCTGATGATGTGAAAGCATCATTTGTGAGGAGAGTCTCCTCTTCCTCCATCCATGAAAAGAGAGCGTGATGTAGAGCGATCTCGGCTTCTTGCTCTAAGGACATGTCCTGCATTTGAGCAGTAAATGAAGCATTATCCATACTCAGAGAAGAGTAGACTCTAGCATCAGGGCTCATTCCTTAACTCCTTTGCTCAACCACTTTTTGTTGCAAGTTTCCTCTTGGACAATTTCGTGGCATATGAGCAGCATTGCAAGGGAAGCACCATGAATTTGTGTCATCCACAAAGTTATTTTTGCCCACAACCAATTCTTTGCTATTATTTGGAGGTAAAGTTTGCAAAGGGGTAGGCACAGGAACAAGTCAATTGTTCTACTGACTTTGATTAGCTTTCGCACCTCTTTGATATTTGTTTTATTGGTAGGGGGGTCTTGTGCTTTGGTAATTTTGGAAAGGGGGGTGAGCAAGCACTACTTGTTTCCTCTTAAGGTTGATAATTTCATTTGAAAAGGTTCTAAGCAATTTTTTCATATCATTAACCTCTATAGCTAGAGTAGAGGGAATGAAAGTGCTTTCCTGCTGAGCATTAAGATATACATACATAGATTGAGGGGCGGATGTGCTTGGAGGTGATGGCTCTGGCATTTGGCTTGTTAAGTCGAGAAAGACAGGCATTGGCAGTCTTGGTGGGAGCTTCCCTGCATCAATTAAGTTGTTCTTCACTTGAACAACTAGCTCATAAGCATCTGGAAGAGTGATACCTCCCAAAGACTGGATCATTATAGATATGTTAGAATTAAAAGATTTCAGATAGAATACGAAAGCCATGTTCGCAGGGGGACGAGAAGATATACGTATTCTTTGCCAAGTCTTCTAGAATGTGGTATTAGAATCAATCATAGCTTCTTGCGGAGACCTTCTTATCATTATCATCTATTGCATAAGAGAATATCTATCTCCCTTTTCTATAAACCGCTCAAAGAAATGATCTCCAAGTTGGTCCCAACTTCCTATTGAATTTGGTGTGAGGGGTCTATACCAATCTTGGGATTTTCCCTTGAAAGAAGTTGCAAGCAATCTTAATGCTACATTTTACTATGTGACATTATGTATGGCACACACGTCGACCACATCTTGTAAATGCTCCTCTAGGGTCTTAGAACCATCTTCGGTGAATTTCGACAATGCTTTTAATGTGTAGGTAGGTATAGCATCCCATTGAGAAGGAGGGACAGGTGGGATAAGAGGGCTCCCACTATTCCAAGTGACCAAATTTCTCAGAGGTTGGATTACCATTGATATGTGGGTTGCCTGGAAAGGGGTTTGCACTCCAACTCTCGATACGGCTTGGACCGCAACTAGGGATGGTAACAATAAGCTTGGATTTGTTGTGGTTTGGCTCCTAGTAACTAGTCTATGGCTCATACACCCTCTTTAGACAAAGTAAGCAAAAAGGGTCCCACCGGGCGTGCCAAAAAAAGAACTGTTGATCAATAAAAATACTTTTATGAGAACAACCTTATGGGAAACTCACTGATGGGGGACTTGCACATGTTCACTGAGTGACCTCTGAGATTTTAGAAGTCGATTCTTCATACATAGGGGGAGAAGCACATGGAAACTTCACATACGTGCAACTCTAAGGCCCATCCAACAATCTACATGCCCATAAAATTAAGATCGAAATATAAACAACAACCCATTTAACATAATGCAACAAATACCATTCATCTATCAAATAACAAGTTCAAAAGATAGTTTAATCTGTAGAGTCTTACAACATATATTCCAGAAGTTATACAGAATTACAAAATGCACAGAAAAATATTCATGCACATTGAAAATAGTGATCATAAAGGCCACAGGCACAATTTGATTATCACAGTTTTAGGAGTACAATCACAAGTTAAAGGTGTAATTCACATAGAAATCGTCTATATTTCTCTTCTTAAAATATCAACCTCTACAAAGGCAAAAATAAGGACTTATATATTTAGGAACCAACGGCCTAGCAAAGGTAACAGAGAGAGCAAAATAACCATATGCACCACTGGCAGCATCGTTAGCAACTATGAACAACCTGATGAGAAGCTGGATAAAACAACTTCGGCCATTATCACAACCGCCACCAAATCTTCTAACAACTGGATCAAAATGGAAGAACCTGCAACTATTACTGAATAGTATATTGTTGGTGACAAATTCCCCATTATCCCAAAACGCATGCCAAGGTCACCCAGTGGTTGCTATAAGAAAAACATGGTAGTGGGAGGGAGCGGCCTAGGAACTTAACAAAACTGCATAAAGCGCTTCACGAGGAACTGTCGCGCGGCATAAGCTGAAAACACTTTTAAATCATGGGCCCACCAAAAGAGATCGAAAAAGAAACCCGACACGCGTCGACCTCTTGCAACTTCCTGACAAAGGGAAAAGAGAAGCTCAAACAACACGAGCCATGCCACCACATGGAAGATGCGAGGATGCAAAATTTAAAGCTTCAGCCAAGGGAAAATAAAAATCAACTCCTTGAAAGGGCACGGTGGACGAAAGTCCACAATTACTACTCTCTATTTAAGTTTTAAGATTTTATTATAGGTTACATCCAATATCCTTTTTAACCTACTATAGAAATGGACTTGGTTTGTATTAGCACGGTCGGTGTCTTTTGTGTTGACTTATCATCAAATAAGACCACTATAGTTCCTTGTTTCTATCATTTAAAAACTCCTAAATAATCTAGGTATTTGTATAGGTATCATGCTCCCAAAAGAACAACGAATTTATAAAAGTATCCTATTAAGGCTTAATATTTTACTTTGTGGTCCATATCCTTAAATTTGCAAACCTCAGACTTTAGTATTTTTCCTATTCATAAGTGCAAACTCACCATAGGTGCCTTATTTCTTCTCTTTCTTCCCTACACTCATACTTTTTATTGCTTTGTTTTTGTTTCTTACCTTCAATATCTTGTTTTCCTCTCTTACTTCACATGTCCTTGTCTTTTCTTTGTTCCTACACAAACTTCACATTTTGTTACACTATGCACCTTCCACTCTTTAATTCTGTGCAATTTTTCCTTCACTTATTTCTCTTTACATTGGCCTCCCAAGAGGCATTCATGAAGGCCCCAGCTTAAAACAAAACTCTTTTTAAATAAAATTTTAAAAACTTAATTTTTATAGTGCCTAGGAAGATCAAAGGTCTTTAAAATCTACAATACTAAATGTCTTCTAATAGCTACGTCTATGCTCTTTTAATTGCCACTTTTTATTGGGATTTTACATTATTGGTTTTGTTTATATCTTACTCCCTTTTCTTGTATGACTTTTACTCCTCACTCTTATTGTTGTCTTCTTTCTTTTGGCAACAACATCTTTACTCCTTGTGCCTTTCCTCTATTTTCTTTCTTCTTTCCAACACTTTTTCTTGGTTTTCATTTTTCCTTGAAGCTTAACTAGCTTGCTAATTTGAAAACTCAAAGGGATTTGTCATGATTCTATTTCAATATGCCTTAGTCTGGTTTAGAATGTTCGACTTATTTCACACTATTGTCCATTCTTAACAAAAAAACTCATTGAAGACAAAAGTGATGCAAGATGTTGTTGTCTCCTTTGGGTGCTTCTACATCAGACACGTTGGGTAGGAATTTTTTATGTGATTATCTCACAAAATGGAGTTAGGTAATAAAATAATCCTTTTAGGTTGTAAAAAACCCACAACAAACTCCATCATTGTGTTAGGTACACAAAATTAATTATTTTCCATGTTCTTCTAGCATCTCATTAGAACAACTATCATCCTCCACTCGCAACTCTTCTTACCACTCTTCTCTCCCCTTCTCTTTCATGGGATCCATCCCACTACTACCCAACCTCCTCCAACACAATCTCTTCATTCTCCCCTTTCATGGGTTTTTACCGATTACAAATCGACCACCTCCACCAAGTCTCACTTTTGCATACTCAACTCCATAACTTCTTGATCTTGTCAATATCTTCCTCAATAAATTCATGTTCTTCAACAACTAAGTTTATAGCATCCATGCATCTACTTTCATCTTTCTCTCTATCCTTTATTGCATTCATCATCTGTGTGGAAATTGAAACTCTCCATGCATTTACTTTCTTATTTCTCTCTATCCTTTATTGCATTCATCATCTCTGATAAATTAGACTAAAAATTCTCAAATTTTACCTCATATCATTTTGCTACTCCAACTTATTTTTCTTTGTTTTATGCTGCACCATTTAACTCCTCAAGTTCATTTATTAAATCTCTTTCTAACCACATGTTGATTTTCTTCATTTCCTCTTTCCATAGAAGATCTTTCTCCTCTTCACCCATTGGCTTGTTGTATCTAGGGCCTCTTAACTCTATTATCCTAACTTCTCAATCTATGAAAAATTGTTCTTCTTTCTTCTCTTCATCCTTCAAAGGATTCTCAACCATTTCTTTCTCACCAATTACAACTTTTATGTTTCTTTCTTCTTTCATACACTCATTAGGGAATACTTTTTGCAATTTATTTTGCCACTTCCTCTTGTTTATCCCACAATGGATTCAACACATATTCCTTCCCATCCTTTAATATGCTATATGCGTTATCATGTGTATTATGTACAACTTCCCTATCCTCAAGCCAAGGTTGACCCAATAAAATGTGACAAACATTCATGTGTACTATGTCACATATAATTTCTTCCTTATATCTTCCAATGTGAAAATTTACAATGCTTTTTTCACTTACCTAAATTTGATGACTTCCTTGCAAGGTCAAGAATTGTAGTATGGCCTAGGGTGCTTCATCATCTTCAAGTTTAGCTTCTCAACAATTTGCAATGCAACCAAATATTTATAGTACCATTGTCCAACATCACCTTACAACAGTTTCCATTAGACTAGCAAACAGTTTGAAATAACTCACTCCTTCAAATGGGCTCTTGTTTCTCTTTCCACAACTTCACAAATTCCTTATTCATCATCAAACACTCTCCTTTTCTCCAAAATATTTTACCAAACAATTTTGGCACACTCTCAATTTGCAACCACAAACAATTTAGAGGAAATTCTCTTTGTAATTACAGGTTCACCCTATGACAAAAACCTCACTACTATCCTCTACACAACAAGATTCTAGAAGATGCACTTTGAGACCTCTTATACCCACTTCCTCTTAGTGGAAGAGTTTTTCTCACCTTATACCTAGCTTCATCTCTATTAGGGTATAACCAGTATGATTATCATAGAATCAATTGTTTCTCACAACTTTTTCACTCTTCACCCATAGGTCCTAGTGCATATGCTACACTCTCACGATCTTGTGGCTCTAATAAAATTTTAATGCAAAAGAACAAACTTAATCTACATTCATGTTACAACAATAAATTTCCTTCATACATGTTTCTATATATTATTATGTATTTTCTCTACTTTTATAAAAAAAATTCATTGCAAACTATCACATTTTTCTTTGTAGTCCATATCCTTAAATCTTCAAATCTGAAAACTCACCATAGGTGCCCAATTCATCTCTTTCTTCTATACACTCATCAATTTCTATTTATATATTCTTGTTTCTCACCTTCAATACCTTATTCTCCTCTCTTACTTCAAATGTCCTTGTCTTTGTCTTTTGTTTGTTCTTGCACAAACTTCACTTTTTGTTGCACTGTGCACCTTAAACTCTTCTTTTAGTGAAATTTTCCTCTTGTCACATGTACCTTCACTTATTTCTCTTTAAATTGGCCTTCAAAGAGGCATTCAATCGATATTTCTTTTGAACTTAGCACCACATACTCTTATTATCTTCATCTATGTCCTTTTGTGCAACTACTCCCTCTTCTCTACTAGTGTATGATGCAGAGAATCCCAGTGTCGGTATATAATATTTTCCCCTAATCCAAGAACACACCAAGGACCCTAGAAATCACACAACACTCCAGGGGTTAAGGAACATCAATTTGACAAGCCCCGCATCCCTCTCTCTAAACAAAAGACTACCGGTACAAGGTCTCTTTCATTTACCGGTACAAAATCTCTATGGTCAGCAATGGTTTGGTCCCTTCTCCAATGCAAAAATGGCTATTTAAGGTTTTATTAGAATTCCCCTAGGTCAGGGAGACCCCCTTCAATCACTGAATTCAGGTTCCCTCTACCAGTTTGGGTAACTACTACAACAAGGCCTACAAAACCTAGTAGCTCTATCAGACTGGTTTTCTACACTTAACTCTTTATGTCTCCAAAAGACCAGACAATGAATCCCAGATTTGGATACCCTTTTGGGGGTTACAAAATATATCTTAATGGTTCTTACCAATAGGGAACACAAGAATCCAAACCCTACTTGGTTAGGAGACCGGTATAGCCCAATTGGGCCTATTTTACAAAGGAGTGTGTAGACACAGACCTTAACTCACCAAAACAACTCAAGGGATACTCTTAATTCATTGAATAGACACCAATTCATATGTCTTAGGCCATGATCAGACCTTTAACCCCTGATATGAGACTTGTTTGCTTACACTTGTCGGTGGCCACATGGAGTTGCCCACCTTAATGCATCAAACCCTCACATCCAACTGGTCCTAACCTACAAAAGGCCTTTAAAATCCTAAAATAAATTGGCCCTACTTGCATCCCCTCCAAATCCATGAACCACCAATGAAGGATCAGCAAGGTAAGGCCATTTCTTTGCAAACCCTAGACAAACTGTCAAATCTAGACTACTTCCAGAAAGTTGTCAATTTCTTCCTTGTCTTGGCGGATTAGGACCTCAAACTTGATACATTTGAAAGGTGATTTGACACTCTAACACATAACACTAGTTTCCTAATTTAAAAATGATCATACAGTATAGTATACCACGTAGAATAACAGAATTGCAGGAAATTCTCAGAAATCTATTACTTCAATGATGTCAAAGTTTACAAAGTCATTCTCCCTTCTTTCTCTCCTCCCAGTGATGATTGGGGATGACACATTATACCTTCCTCAATGGTTATCAACCACCTTTTGAACTGAGGTGACCAATGGAAAGAAGTTTCTATTTGCAACCAAATGTTGTCATTAAAAGCTATCAACAAAGTTGTCAAGTTTGAGCAACTTTTGACATATGTTAAATTCGACTACCTAGAGGTGCTTCAACATGTCCTAAACCTTTCTAAGAAATCTCTAATGCATAAACACCTATAAAAATACTCAACCAAATACCCCTAGGCCCATATGCCCATGGTGGCTTATCAATTTGCCAAATCCATGTCATTGGGTAACAAGGTGGGGTTTATTACAAACAAATCAAACATCAAACAAACAAGACTATCGTATTACATAGATTGAAAGGTCACATTCTCATGTGTGTCCTTTAACCTATATTTCTCTTATTATCTTAGTCATGAGGTGCTCCTGCACCATACTCCTAGGGTGAATGAATCACAAGTCCATTTGAGATGAGGTCATGTAATGTAGTGCCATGCTTCTTGATCTGATCTTCATCCAACCAAATGGCTTTAGAGTCTAGTTTTCCTTTCCATTTGACCAGGTGTTGTTTGTATGCATTGTTCCTAGTCTTCTTTACAATCTTGGTGTCCAACACTTTTTCAATTTTATGTGGCTCATGTTTGGGAAAATTTATATCTGCTACTTCTTCTAGGATATGTTGTGAGTTACCTACATTAGAGTCCCCTTTAAAAGGAGTTAGATCACAAACATTAAAAATAGGAGATATGCCAAGGTCTGATGGTAGTTGAATTTCATAAGCATTGGTGCCAAACCTCTTCAAGATTTGACATGGTCCTACTTTCCTTTGCATGAGCTTAGTGTGTTTTCCCTTGGGTAACCTTTCCTTCTTCAAATTTGTCCAAACCAAATCTCCAACTTGATACTATACCTCTCTCCTTTTTTGATCTGCATGTTCTTTGTATTTTTTTGATGAATTTTGAAGTTGTATTTTGACTTGCTCATGAACTTCTTTTATGGCTTCAACAAACCTCTCACCATCTGCACTTATGGGATCTGTATGGGGTAGTTTTCTCAACTCCAATACCCCTCTTGGATGCAACCCATACACAATTTGAAATGGTGACTTCCTGATGCTTCTTCTTATAGTGTCATTGTAGGCAAACTTAGCCTGAGGTAAGATTGAATCCCACTTTTCACCATGCTACCTTGTAAGACATCTCAACAAATTCCCTAATGATTGATTTACTACTTCTATCTGCCCATCCGTTTGTGGATGATAGGCTGATGAGAAAGACAGATTGGTTCCAAGTTTCCTCCACAGAGTTCTCCAAAAATGGCCAACAAATTTGACATCCTAGTCAGACACTATGTTCAATGGAAGTCCATGAATCCTTGCTACTTCTCTGAAAAACAAATCTGCTATATAAGATGCATCACTAGTGGACTTACATGGCAAGAAATGTGCCATTTTACTGAACCTATCCACTATCACAAATACACTGTCAAACCCGTTTTGGGTCCTAGGTAAACCCATTACAAAGTCCATTGACACACTCTCCCATGGTCTTGAGGGAATGGGTAAGGGTTGATAGAGACTAGCATTGGTACTTCTTCCTTTTGTCTTTTGGCAAATGGTGCATGCATCTACAAATTTTCTTACATCAACCTGCAATTTGGGCCAAAAGTAGTGCCTTCTTACCAATTCAAGTGTCTTGTCCAAACCAAAATAACCTACCATAGCTCCACTATACTTTTCCTTGATGATATTAGTCCTTATTGAGCACTTTGGTATGTACAATTGCCCACATTTGAAAAGAAGTCCATCTTGGATCAAAAAATTAGAAAACTCCACATGATACCTTTCACCAAATTCAGTACATGCCTTGTAAATCTCCTTAAAGTCCTCATCTGCAGCATACATGTTTTTCATTGCATCAATCCCAATGCTTTCTAATTGGATTTCAGATATGGTTATCACTCTCCTACTCAGTGCATCAGCCACTTTGTTGGCTACTCCTTTCTTGTGTTTTATGGAAAAGGTATAGGCTTGTAGGGATTCTACCCACTTCATATGCTTATGGCTTATCTTTTCTTGGTTGTTAATGAAACTCAAGGCTTGGTTGTCAGTATAGACCACAAATTCTTTTGGTAGAAGATAGTGTCTCCATTTTTTCAATGCCTGAACTAGTGCATACATTTCTAGGTCATAAGAAGAATATTTTCTCTTTGCCTCATTGATTTTTTCACTAAATAATTCTATAGGTCTTCCTTCTTGGCTTATGACTTCTCATATGGCCACATGACTAGCATCACATTCAATCTAAAATGCTTTGTTAAAATAAGGTAAAGCAAGTACCAGTTGTTGAGCTACCTTTTTCTTGATAGTTTCAAATGCCTCATCCGCCTCCTTTGTCCAAGAAAACTTGCACTTTTGACCACCTTTTATGGTTTCCAACATTGGAGCACATATCTAACTGAAACCTCTTATGAACTTTCTATAAAATGTGGCTAATCCATGGAAACTTCTAACTTCACCAATAGTCTTAGGAGTAGGCCAAGAAAGAATTGCATTTACCTTATCCTGATCCATCTTCAAGTGACCCTTGGAGATCACAAATCCTAGGTAGATGAGCTCTTCCTGAATGAACAAACACTTCTCCATATTGATCATCAATTCATCTTCACTCAACCTTTTCAAAACTATGTCTAGATGCCTCAAGTGTTCTTCCTTTGTCCTACTAAATACTAGGATGTTATCCAAATACACTATTACAAACTTCCCTATGAATTATTTCAAAACTTCATTCATGAGTCTCATGAATGTACTTGGGGCATTAGACAAACCAAATGGCATAACCTTCCATTCATACAACCCTTCATTTGTTTTGAAGGTTGTTTTCCACTCATCACCAGGCCTAATTCTAATTTGGTGGTATCCACTCTTTAAATCAATTTAAAAAAAATATTTTGCACCCCCCAAACAATCAAGAAAATCCTCTATCCTAGGCATTGGAAATCTATACCTTATGGTGATCTTGTTGAGAGCTCTTGAGTCAGTACAAAGCCTCCATGTTCCATCCTTTTTGGGTGCCAAAACTACCGGTACTGCACATGGGCTAAGACTCTTTCCAATCAGATCAGAGTCTAGCAACTCTTCAATCTACCTTTCCATCTCATTTTGTTGCGGTGTTAGTTTGTATGCAGCCTTGTTAGGTAATGTGGCCCCTGGGATCAAGTCAATACAGTGACTGATCTCTCTCATTGGCAGCAAACTCCTTGGTACTCCATCTGCAACTATGCCTTGGTATTTACCAATGATCTCCTTCACTTTTGGACTGAGATCCTTGTCCTTTCCTTCTGCTATGTCATGTTTAGTAGGCTTCCCATTTGAGGTTGGTATTGGAAGCAATGAAAATCATATTCCTTCTTCCATCTTTATCTCCTTGAGGAATGGTTTTCCCTCCATCATCATCACCTTGGACTCAGTTTCTTTCTTCTCTTCATTGTTTTCAGTTAGGGGCAGTAACTCTATGACCTTGACATTCTTTGTGATGGAATATGTATTCCTAAAGCCATCATGGTGTGCTTTGAGGTCATACTGCCATGGTCTCCCAAATAAGAGGTGACAAGCATCCATGTTAACAACATCAAACAAAATCTTGTGTTTTTATGCTCCTATCTGGAATTCTACCCATGACTGCTCTTCTACAAGAGTTTTTTGCCCTTTTGTGAGCCAAGAAACCTTATAAGGGTATGGATGGGGTATCCTCCTCAATTTCAACTTCTCTACCATTTCTATTGACACAAAATTCTCAATAGACCCTCAGTCAACTAGAACTTTACATATCTTTCCTCCTGATTGGCAAGTGGTGTGGAAGGTAGACTTCCTCTGAGGTGGCTCCATAGGTGTTGGTACCTTCAAGAGGGTTCTTCTCAACATTAGTGCCTCTTCGGTCTCTGGATATCCATATGAATAAGGTTTACTATTGCCTTGGTAATCTAATTCTTGGGTTAGATTGGCTCTCCTTTCTCCTTGGGAACTAGACCCCATCTTCTTTGGGAATCTACTGGCAATGTGTCCCTCTTGGTTGCAGTTAAAACATTTTATTGGTCCTGCTCCTCTTCTTGATGATCTTCCTCTGAAATTTGGCCTTCTACGTCTAAAGTTTCCTTTGTTGTTATTGTCATTCTTTGAGGAATCTTGACTTCTCTCTCCTTGAAATTCAAAATTTGATCCTCTTCCTCTGAAGTTGCTTACCCCTTCCTCCACTGCTCTGCTCTTGTCTTCTTTTGCTTCTCCTCTACTTTTAATGCTAATTGATATCATCTATGAACAATTTTAGGGCACAAGAAGATCAATTCTTCTTGTATGTTCCATCTTAGGCCATTTAGATATCTTGCCACTCTTTCACTTTCATCTTCAAATTTCTTAAACTTTATACTCAATTTCTGAAATTCTTCAGTATAGGTACACACATCCATCTCTTTCTACCTGAGATTTTGCCTTCTCTTGTGTAATTGGACTTCATAGTCCTCCGGTACATATACTCCCTTGATCTTTGTAATCATCTTCTTCCAAGAGGTGATCATTCCTCTTCCCTCTTTCACTCTTTCTCCTTGCAGAAAATTCCACCATGTCAGGGCTACTCCCTACATTTTTGACTTGGCAATCTTCATCTTTTGGTTGTCAGAAATGTCTTCACATTCAAAAAAATTGTTCAAGGACACTATCCAGTCCATCACTCCATCGGCATCCATCTTCCCAGTGAAAATAGGAAGGTTTGATTTCTAGTCCATGGTTCTCCTCTCCACAAACTTCAAGGCATTGACCAGCTACCTATGCTCTGCAAGAACTTCCTCTACTTCCTGCCCTTGTGGGTTCTCCTCTTCTCTCACTTCCTCCAATCCATTAGGTCCTCTCTTCAGCCTGCCTTCCAAGTTCTCAATCAATCTTCTAAGCCGATCATTTTCTTCTTTGTTCTCTTGCACCATCCTGACAAGTTCCATATTTGTCATCTTCAGAGGCATTCTTCTAGCCTCACCCTCTGATTCTTCTTTTAACATGTACTATTCTTCTTCAAAAAAGGATTCCTCCTTTGCTCTGATACCAAAACTGATGCAGAGAGTCTCAGTGTCGATATAGGATAGGTTCCCCTAATCCAAGAACATAGCAAGGACCCTATCAATCACACAACACTCCAGGGGTTAAGGAACATCAATTTGATAAGCCTCACATCCCTCTCTCTAAACAAAAGACTACCAGTACAAGGTCTCTTTCATTTACCGGTACAAAGTCTTTATGGTCAGCAATGGTTTGGTCCCTTCTCCAATGCAACAATGGCTATTTAAGGTTTTATTAGAAGTCCCCTAGGTCAAGGAGACCCCCTTCAATCACTGAATTAAATTTCCCTCTACCGGTTTGGTTAACTACTGCAACAAGGCCTACAAAACCTAGTAGCCCTATCAGACCAATTTTCTACACTTAACCCTTTATGTCTCCAAAAGACTAGACAAAAATCCCAGATTTGGATACCCTTTTGGGGGTTACAAAACATATCCTAAGGGTTCTTACCGGTAGGGAACACAAGAATCCAAACCCTACTTGGTTAGGAGACCGGTTTAGCCCAATTAGGCCTATTTTACAAAGGAGTGTGTAGAAACAGACCTTAACTCACCAAAAAAAATAAAGGGATACTCTTAAGCCATTGCAAAGACACCAATTCCTAAGTCTTAGGCCATGATTAGATCTTTAACCCTTGATGTGAGACTTGTTTGCTTACACTTGTCGGTGGCCACATGGAGTTGCCCACCTTAATGCATCAAACCATCGCATCCAACTGGTCCTAACCTGAAAAAGGCCTTTAAAATCCTAAATAGATTGGCCCTACTTGCATCCCCTCCAAATCCGTGAACCACCAATGAAGGATCTGCAAGGTAAGGCCATTTCTTTGCAAACCCTAGACAAAACTGTCAAATCTAGACTACTTCTAGAAAGATGCCGATTTCTTCCTTTTCTTGGTGAATTAGGACCTCAGACTTGATGAATTTGAAATTTTATTGGCCACTCTAACACATCCCACTATTTTCCTAATTCAAAAATGATCGTACAGTATGGTATACCACGTAGAATAACAGAATTACAGGAAATTCTCAGAAATTTATTACTTCAATGATGCCAAAGTTTACAAAGTCATTATCCCTTTGTTATCTCCTCCCAATGATGATTGGGGATGATACTTTATACCTTCCTCAATGGTTATCAACCACCTTTTTAACTGAGGTGACCGTTGGAAAGAAGTTGCTATTTGCATCCAAAAGTTGTCATTAAAAGTTGTCAAGTTTGAGCAACTTTTGACATATGTTAAATCCAACTACCTAGAGGTGCTTCAACATGTCCTAAACCTTTCTAAGACATCTCCAACATATAAAAACCTAGAAAAATACTCAACCAAATACCCCTAGGCTCATATGCCCATGGTGGCTTATCAATTTGCTAAATCCATGGCATTGGGTAACAAGGTGGGATTTATTACAAACAAATCAAACATCAAACAAACAAGACTACCCTATTACATAGAATGAAAGGTCACATCCTCATGTGTTTCCTTTAACCTTTATTTCTCTTATTATCTTAGTCATGAGGTGCTCCTGCACCAGTGCACTACACCTTTTTGAAGGCCCCAACTTGAACCAAAACTCTTTTTAAATACAATTTAAAACACTTAATTTTTTCAGTGTCAAGGAACACTAAAGGTCTTTAAAATACACAAAACCAAAAGTCTTCTAATTGCTACACATATGCTCTTTCAATTACTATGGGTTTGTCTTTTCTCCAAGTTCCACTCAATTATCTATAAAAGGGTACTTTTACATTTTAAAAAAAAATATTTGTAATAGTAGGAGTTGTTGAAATGTCAAGTTTTTCCAAAAAAAAAAAAAAGATTTTTGGTAATTAGACCCAAAGTGGTATGAAATATACATTTAGTAGACACTTCCAATAGGAAAAGTTTTGTCCCATATATAGCTTAGCTATATTGAATCTATATAGACCACATGTTTGACTAAAATTAATTTTTAGTTAGAAATACCTAAATTCACTTATGCTGATGAGTTGGCCTAAAGTGTGACTATTGGAATTTCGCACAATTGGTTTTCTTTATATCTGGCTCTCTTTTCTTAAGTGGGTTTTACTCCTCACTCTTATTATTGTCTTCTTTCTTTGTGCTACAACATATTTACTCCTTGTACCTTTCCTCTATTTTTCTTTCTTCTTTCCAACACTTTCTAGCTTGCTGATTTGAAAACTCAAAGGGCTTTGTCATGATTCTATTTCAATATGCATCATTTTAGTTTAGAATGAGACTTATTTCCTATGGTTGTTCATGCATAACAAAAAAATAATTAAAAATAAAAGTGATGCAAGATGTTGTTGTCTCTTCCTAGATTCTCCAACATCAAATTCAAATTTGGGTTCACAGTGATTTACAAGACTCTTCTTGCCACTTGAACCTAGTGAGTTGATTCACAAGTTTAATCCTCAAATACCATATCTAATATATAACCACCACTAGGAAATATTTGTATCTCTACACACTTCATTAATAGGCATGAATGAGAAATGGTTTTTTGGAATAGAAGGGTCATCTTCGCAGGGGGTTACTATTGATTCAAGCACAAGAGTTATTTCTATCCCACTGTTAAGTTTGTTATAAATTTTATTAGTTGTTTTCACAACCCCACCCAAAATATTATAGGTATCTCCAATGTCTATATTACCATAATGAGTATCTACCATATCATTAAAACATGATACACATGTCACAGTACATTCCATGTCTATGATGTTGAAAATAAACACACGGCCACTTCATGTTTGCTTATTTTATCGAAGAATATCTTTCTTTATAATCACATGACCTTTGATGATCCACCTTGTTTGGAATGGATTCAAGTTTTTTATAGGCATAATTATGTCTAGTATCCCACTTGAACTTTGAGGTCGCATTACTCCAAATAGTACCCTTGTTTGAGAGAGTGTGCCTGTATTTTGGATGTTTTTTACTCCAACATCCAAAGTAGGGGTAAGTGGTATTGTTTGTTTCTCCTGCTAGTACTGGTTTGCATCAAGGGGGACTGGTTCTCCAATCATTTCATGCATCGTAGATGCAATCTCTAGGCTTTTAATTGTAATCCACCTACACATGTTTAATGAAACAAACTATCAACATTACATTTTCTTATTTTATAAGCATCATTTTTTTTTCATTTTTTTCCAAAAAACAATGTCATAATTAGCTCCTTACTGTGTCTTACTTGTCTTGGGACAACTATACTCTAATAAATTTACTATGGATCTGACCCTGATCTCTCTAGAGGGTATGTAATCATTATACTTATTGGGCAACGTTGCTTTGTACTTGTATGTACCATCAGAAATCTCTAGTCGAAATCGTGTAGATTGTTCAGGGTTGCTCCCAAATGTCTATATAAATAATTCTTGGATGCATGGGGATAAGTCTATAGTTCCTTCTACTAGAAGCTTGATTGCATTTGTAGTTATTATGTCCATTGTTTGGTTATTCTTGAAAAGTTTTTAATGGTGTAATTAAATAGCATATAGCATAAAATTTTGTACAAGGTTAAATTGTTTACATCAAACTCAACACTTTTTCCATTCATCTATGTTGATATATAGCAAAAAGTGAAAGTTATAAACATAGAATGAAAATGAGCAATTGTTGTGATTGTTTTATTTCAAATTGTAGGATTTTGCCAAGATCAAGGGCACAATGAAAAGCATAAAAGAGACAATAGAATGACAAGAACAAACTGTATTCTCATCAATATGCAAAATGATCAACTGGATTAACCAATACAATGAATAGAGGCCTGCTTATATAGGCAAGGCCATATGGATGTATGAGCACACAAATATGACACGTGGCTCAATGAGAAACAAGGGTAGGTAAGAAATACTAAGGGTAGGTAGGAGAAATAATATAATATTCCACAAGAGGTGGATGACCCACCGAATGTGGAGTGTAACAGCATAATAAAACCACAAAAGGTGGAATTTCTCCTACAAGCTCTATCCCTATGTGCACACTTCCCTAAGTGTCTCAAATCCAAACTACGAAGAGATGCATTATCCTAAGTTAACTTAATTAAAGTGTAATAATATCCAAAATGAATATTTATTTACACCAACACCCCCCCTTAAGTGCAACTTAGGGGAATGAAGACTCAAGTCAACAATGCAAGATGGGTCTCGGCTACTAGGCCATGATAGGTACCCATGTACAATATGCAAATGCAAGAAAAACTATGCAATGCAATCTCTCACAAACGGAGAAAGGGAGAAAACCCAGTGGGAAAAAACTCCCCCCCAAAAGAGAGATGAATGTACAAAAGACTCTCAAAGAAGAAGGACAAAACCTCAAAGAGGAAAAAGTCCCCCCCATAAGAGAGGAAGGAGAAGTCAACTGACCCCCCCTAATGACACATCCCGCACCCCCAAGAGAGCTCACAACTGCTGGAACTTACTCTCAGTGAAAGGTTTGGTGAAGATGTCAGCAACCTGCTCTACTGTAGGACAATACTACAAATCAATGACTTGCTCCTGGATGAGCTCTTGGATATAGTGCATATGAATCTCGATGTGTTTGGTCTGCTATTGCTGGACCGGGTTCTTCAAGATGGAAATAGCACTCTGATTGTCACAATGTAGAACTGTCAACCGTGGAGTGGTGAATTCAAACTCTGTGAGAATCTGCTGGAGCCAAATGGTCTCAGTTGCTACATTAATAGAGCCTCGATACTCAGCCTCAATCGAAGAGAGAGCAATAGCATGTTGCTTCTTGCTCTGCCAACAAATGGGGCCCGAACCAAGGTGAAAACTGGAACCAGAAGTAGATTTACGATCAACTAGATTGCCAGCCCAATCGAAGTCTGTGTAACCAACCAAGCGAAGTCTTGTGCCTACTGCATAGTGAATCCCATAGTGATGTGTACCTTGGATGTAATGAAGGATGCATTTGGCGGTTTTCCAATGAAGCTCATGTGGTTCCTGCATGAAGCGGGAAACCATGCCAACTGCAAATGAAATATCAAGGCGGGTATGAGTCAAGTAGATGAGACTACCCACAAGCTGACGATACATAGTGGCATCAACTGGTGGAGAAGAACACTGAGCCTCAAGCTTGACTCCTGAAAGAAAGGGAGTTGGGGCAAGTTTACAATCAGCCATATGAAAGCGTGCAAGTAGATCAAGAGCATACTTGGGCTACGATAGTGTAATCCTGGAAGGTGACTATGAAATCTCTATCCCGAGAAAGTAGTGCAAAAGACCCAAGTCAGTCATAGCAAATCTATCGTGCAAAGCAGATTCGACCCTGCTAATGATGGATGAAGTACTCCCTGTAATGATCAAGTCATCAACATAGAGCACAAGTATCAAGTGAGAGTCATCCTGTCGCAAAATATAGACATTCGGATCAGAATGACACCTGGTGAAACCTGCAGAGAGAAGAAAGGAATCCATCTTGGCGTACCAAGCCCTGGGGGCCTGCTTAAGGCCATAGAGGGATTTCCTTAGTCTGCAAACCAAGGAAGTATCCTAGATGAAACCTTGTGGCTGCTCCATATAAATCTCCTCATCAAGATCACCATGAAGAAAAGCACTCTTCACATCCATCTAATGTACAGCCCAACCATGAGCTGCAACAATAGCAAGTGTCAAACGAATGGAGTTCATCTTGGCTATGGGTGCAAAGGTCTCAGTATAGTCAACACCTGCAACCTACGAGAAACCTTTCGCAACAAGTTGAGCCTTATACTTATCCACACTACCATCCGCTGCAAACTTGGTCTGATAGATCCACTTACATCGAACCATCTTTCTTCCCTTAGGAAGATGGACTAGATCCAATGTGTTGTTCCTCATCAAGGAACTATACTCTTCCTTCATAGCTTGGTCCCACTCAGGAACCCCTAATGCTTCCCTAAATGTCTGTGGATCGGAAGTGGTAGCAATGAATGCATGTGGAAGATTCTGATGTTGTGATCGAGTTCTCCATGTATCCGAAGGATCCCCAACAAAAGAACCCGCGGACTAAAGTGTCTGTCAAGCCCAACGAGGTCTAGGTGGAGGTGGAGAACGAGGCTCCTCAACTGCAAGTGGACCCTACGGAGGTGTAACCCTACGAGTCAGAGTTGAGGGAGTCTCATCATCTAAATCACTAACATCACTATCCATAATGGAGGAAGGTGGAGGAGGTAGAGAGGCTAAGCTAGGTGAGCTTTCCTCAAAGTGAACACTCCTCTCAATGAACACCTCATGTGTCTCTGGATCCATCAATCTATATACCTTAACACCCTTAGGATATCCAACAAATATGCAAGGTCGACTCTGTGGTTCCAATGCCTTGTGTTTCTGCGGAGGTATGCGAGCCCATGCTGGACACCCAAAGACTCTGAAATGTCTCACAATCAGTTTCCTACCAGCCCAAGCTTCAAAAGAAGTAATACATTGCAAAGCTTTGTGAGGAACCCGATTCTGGATGTGTGTGGCACAACTGATAGCCTCTGACCAAAAGGCAGGATCAAGAGAATGTGCATGTATCATATAGCTAGCCATTTCTTTGAGAGTTCTATTCTTGCATTCTGCAACCCCGTTCTACTGTGGAGTGTATGCGACAGAATGATGAAGATCAATCCCCTCAAATGTACAAAAATCCTCAAGTCTCTTGTTCACATATTCCCTTCCATTATCTGTACGAAGAATCTTGACCACTTTCCCTGATTGCTTCTCCACACGAGTCTTGAAGTCCTGAAATCTGTCAAATACTTCACTCTTATGAATGAGAAAGTAGACCCAAGTGAAGTGGGAGTAGTCATCAATGAAGGTGCTGGAAATGGACCTGCTACATCGTTGTGAACAAGTTGAAGAACTTCCAAAGCTCTCCAATTTTTCCCTTTATCAAACTTCTCTTCGGGATGCTTACCCATGGAACAACCTAAACATACACCCTCTGAAAAACTGATTCGAGGTAGACCTGTGACAATGTCTTTAGTGCTTAGCTGTTGAAGATAGTGGTAGTTGAGGTGACCAAACCGCTCATGCCATAGCTTACTTTCTGAATTTGAATGAGTAAGCAAGGCCCTAGAACGTGAACTTGGCACAAAGTGGGAGAATGAATAAAGCCTTGAGTTGTCATTGACTTGTCCCACTGCTACCAAGGTATCATCATCAAGTTCCTTTACCACAATTGAATCTGGTGTAAACTCAACCTTTTTCCCATTCCCATAGTGAGTGATTTGGTAGATGGAGAGAAGGTTGGTAGACAAGTTAGGAACATAGAGAACATTCTCAAATGTTCCATCATCCATGTCAACTGAACCTTTCCCTTCAACCTCTACTTGTGTATCATCACCTATGTAAATGTGAGGTACCTTAGATGGCTCCAATGAAGAAAACTACTCCTTTATAGAACCCATGTGATATGAGGCACCCGAGTCAAGTATCCATTGCTGTGAAGAACCTATTGTAGCCACAAATGCTTGCCCTTTTCCCTTAGACTGTGAGGAAGAAGAAGCAGATGAATCCTTCTTTGTGTAGGCAGATGGCAAGTTGATGTTGTTTTTCTTAAGAAGATTGGTTAACTCATCAACTTGCTTTGCGTGGCATCGATGCTCATCATAACCATACTTATTGCAATATGCACAAGTTGGTTTATCCTTCTTAGGTGGTGTCCCCTTCTTGGAAGAGGATGAAAAATCGCCTTGTGATGGAGAGGATGATTGTCCTTTTTCCTGGTGTGGCTTAGACTTAGAATTCTTCTTCTTCTTGTTGGAATCTTTGCCTTGACTTCCTTGATTCCCTTGATTAGCCACCAAAGCCTTGGACTTTAAAGACTTGAGAAACCCCATGTTCAACAACTTAGATTGTTCCAATATTAACATTTTTGTGAAAGCATCAAATGAAGGCATAACATAAGAACTCCCCACTGTCAAACGATGAGTTTGGAAGCTAGACACAAATGCTGCATATTCTGGTGCAAGCTTATCCAACAAGTTGAATATCAACTGAGCATCCTTTTTGTCAATTCCACAATCCTTAAGCTTTGCTCTTAGCTCATTTGCTTTGGTGACATAATCTTGGATTGTATCAAAACTCTTGGGATCCAAGTTGGTGAGCTCATTGTCAATCTGATAGCCTCTGATTTCATCAACTTGTCCATATAATTTCTGAAACATATCCCAAGCCTCTTTGATTGTTTTACACTTCTCAATGTGAAAAATGAGGTCATCTGATACATACTTGCATAAGGTTCCAAGAGCCATGCAATTCTTTGTGAGCCATTCTAATTGAGCATTTGGATTAGCCTTAGGATCAGGTGGTGTTGTTATTGTTCCATCTATGTAGTGTGTGAGACCCTTTTCCATTAATTTACTCCATACTTTAATTTTCCATGATGCATAATTATGTGGAGTTAAAGGTGGAAATTTATTAGGACTCATTGCAACAAAAATGGAAAGAGCACAAAGAGAGGCACAATCACACAAGACACCCCCCCAAATTCACTCAATCAAAGAACCCCCCCCCCAAATGTGATGATTTGGCACTTTATAATTAGTGCGTATACAATGAGCCACTTGCAAAAAATGGCAAAGTGGACTTCTGATTTACAATTTTACAATTGCTTCAATAAGGCCAAAAGAGTCTCAAATTGATAATGCAAGAGATCTAACTAAGATCCAAGCAAATTACAAGTACCTAATAGGCCAAATAAAACCAATATCTAAAAGTACAATTTCCACTCAAAATCTCTGAAATCTGATCATATATTATGAAAGTAGACAAAAAAATAAGCACTTTCAAAAAAAATGGCACCTGAAAAGGAGGTCGTCTGAGCTCAAACGAGGCCTTTGAAGTTGTAGAATTGAGGATTGGACAGGTACAGCTGAGAGAATCTAAATTTTTTGAAAAACCTATGCACCAAAATCAGAAAATAACCACACCACTGCGAAGATCATGAAATTTTAGCCCATTTCAAAAAAAATTGCACCAAAAAAGGAGCAAAAATGAGCAAGATATGGCCTTTCAAAGTTGGACTGCAAAACTGAAAAGCCCAATGGAGAGGGGTCAAAAAAATTTCAAAAAATGCTGATGTGGCGTTGACGTCAGCAATTCACTGTGTTAAATTTGACGGCCGTATGACTGTCGCAAAAACTTTGCCTCCCTGCTGACTGAGCGTCCGTACTATATGGACTGTTGACTGGGCAGGTGACTGTGCAGGTCTGCTGACAGGGCGTATGGATCGGACGTGGCAGATAGAGGTGGCCACGGGCCAGTGGCCTCCTGCCACGTGGCGGACGTGGATCATCGGTTTAAAACTGTCGGTGGAAGGAGGCGCTGCCGGAGACGGGAGAGACTGGCGGGAGAGGTGACCGACCGACAGAGGTGGCAGCTACGTGCAGAGTGAAGCAGCCGACAGCGGCGACGTGAACCTGCACGAGCGGTGGCGCATGGACCTGCACGGGCGGCGACGGTGGGTGACGTGTACGCAGCGCGGGTCATGGTTCCGACAGCAGGTACGTCCTGCAACCTACGGAACATGGGTACGGGGGGGGTCTGCGGACCCCCAAACACAAAAAAACTTTTTTTTTTTTTTCTTTTTTTCTTTTTTTTTTTTTTGATTTTTTCGAAATTTTTCAGAAAAAAAAAAAAAAAAAAATTCCGAAAAATAAATTAAAAAATTTCGAAATTCGTACGATAATAGCCAAAATGGGGAAAAAAAATTTCTCACCAAAATAGGTCGACTTTATAGTCGAAATTTGTGGAAACGGCCTCCCAGATTCAACGGTGATGTCCAAATCGCTGTATGACGCCCCCAATAAATGAAGATCCCCAAATCCAAAAATAGAAACCTTCCACGATATCTCCAAAAACCAATCAATGAAGCCCCAATAGCTCTGATACCATGTAGGATTTTGCCAAGATCAAGGGCACAATGAAAAGCATAAAAGAGACAATAGAATGACAAGAACAAACTGTATTCTCATCAATATGCAAAATGATCAACTGGATTAACCAATACAATGAATAGAGGCCTGCTTATATAGGCAAGGCCATATGGATGTATGAGCACACAAATATGACATGTGGCTCAATGAGAAACAAGGGTAGGTAAGAAATACTAAGGGTAGGTAGGAGAAATAATATAATATTCCAAAAGAGGTGGATGACCCACCGAATGTGGAGTGTAACAGCAAAATAAAACCACAAAAGGTGGAATTTCTCCTACAAGCTCTATCCCTATGTGCACGCTTCCCTAAGTGTCTCAAATCCAAACTACGAAGAGATGCATTATCCTAAGTTAACTTAAGTAAAGTGTAATAATATCCAAAATGAATATTTATTTACACCAACACAAATGCTCACTTGAATGGCGGACTTACCACTAAGACATACAGTTTGTGCGACAGTTGTTGGTCGATAACCTTCTACCCTGTCACAAAAAATCTTCCCACATATGGAAAGCTATTTCCCATCCAGTGAACTAAATGTTATTCTTTGCTTGAATTTTTTGTAAAGTATAAAGTATTTTTTTTTATATTTTAAATGTTATTGTATATCTCTAAGCACTATACACAAAAGGAAGTAAACTAACATTGCAGTTATATCATTAGGGCATTTAGAGTGTATGCATAGCCATAGTCAGTTGAACTATAAATCTTGAAGTTTATCCTTAAAGTTTATGCGGAAAGTAAAGTATTTTATCTGTATTTTAAACAATATTGTAAATGCCTAAGCACTATTCAGGGAAGGAACAAAACTAACATTGTAGTTATGTTGTTGCAAAGGGAAACTTGACTGTACACTGCGGTCGTTTACAATTTTCTCAAAGGTTACATATGTTACACATATTCAAGATCAATCGGTACAACAAAAGAACTTCCAATTTTCAATTATCATACTATTCAGGGGGCCATACATGACTAACAAATTCACAGAAGTTATGCTTTGGTCTAGTTAAATAATTTATTCCATTAAATTCTCTATATCCCATTTCTCGGATCGATTCGTAGTAGGTCTCAAGTACTTTGTAGATTGTTTCAAGCATCTGCATAGCACCCTCAACCAATTCAATTTCCTGATTTTGAAGGTTGTGCGCCTGGTTGCATGTTCGCCTTAGTTCTTTGACAATCTCTTAGCAACTTCCGGTGGCGTTCTTTGCAAGCAACTCAATATCACTTTCATTGTTTCCATTCCAATCAATGAAGTTTGAGTCAGATCTCGAAGCATCAGTGTCTTCTGGTCTCGAGGGTGATAGTTGATGCTGAGGTAAATCGCTTGAAATTGTGATTACATCAATATCTTCATTTAATCGTGCCATGAGTTGTTAACACGTAGTAAAATAATATTATATCAAAATCATTAGCCTTTATCATAAAGCGATGGTTGGTATGCATAGATGTGTACCTAAGGTTTAAATAGAATAATTTTACATTTAGCTATGATGATTTTTGTATCTTCTTGAAAATAATAAATTATACAATATGTTGTTAATATTGAAACATATTGTAATACGTACAAATAATATGATATTGTGTTTTTTTGTATCTATTGTAATATCTAATTACACAAGCATTAATACTTTATGACATTTAAATAATCATGAAGAAGATATAAATATAATTCTAAATCCACCTCAATTCAAATTTTAAAATTTGTGTCCAAAAGAACCTAAGCAACGCCCACAAAAATACTAATATATTATTTAGTTGAAGAGAGATGCCATTGATAATTACATCATCGCGGATCTTGTGGTGATCAAGTCTAACCGTAGGGGATGTTGCACAGACATAATGCGTGGTCAAATAGCCGAAAATTCCCGATGCCCACCAAAAAATTCCAGCAAACTTTATTTGATGAAATTGAAATGAAATAAAGATTTGATATTAAGATTTATGAAGTTTTGTGTTGTGATTTTGAATTTATGTTGTGTGACTTTGATTATAATTGAAGAATCCATTATCATATATACATATAAATATATAAATAGATGGGTGTCTATATTTATATATAGATATATGTGTCTAGGCTTTGCAGATAGGTTGGTTCCTCTCAAGCCATCTTCTGCAGAATGTGGTTCTATCAGCCACAGTTTAAGCACTCCCAATAGTCAGTGTTTCAATTTAAAGGTTTCTATATTGCTCTGTTCATGTCTTTGAGTTTTGTGTTTGCAGTGCAACATTTAATAATAATTTTCACAGAGGGAGAGAAAACCCTATCGGTAAAACTGTAAAATCAAACAACTCAAAGTATTTCAAACAGTATAAATAAAGGATAAGTTAAACTTTAGCTTGTATTATACGCATCCAAACTTATTTGAGAATAAACTATAAGCATATTAATAATAAAATGGGGATACAAAAATAATAGAAAACATTAACTTATAATAAGAATGGTTGGAGGTACCCTAACAACATTTAATTAAACATTTAAAACTATATCAAAATTAAAAGAAATATAACATATTTCAAGAACAATATTTTGTATACGTCTACACAAAAACCCTAAATTTAAAACTTCAATAAAAAGAAATCATATATAATCAACCCTAAAACTATAATACCATCACAAAAACCATATATTAGCAACAATATTATTCTATGCCATAATTTATATATTTGGCTGATATAGAATATGCATACCAAAACCCTAAAATCTAAATTCCTCAACCAACAAAATCATATATAAATAATTCCACCCAAAGTAGCAAATTATAAGAGTATATATGTAATATTACTAACCCTAAAATATTATTACTATCGCCAAAAAAAATATAACATCTGGAATATGATGTTGGAGGTAAAACTATATGCTAATAACTTTAGATTTATTAATACTTTTCACGGAGGGAGAGAAAACCTTATCGGTAAACCGTAAAACCAGACAACTCAAAGCATTACAAACTATGTAAATAAAGGATAAGTTAAACTTTAGTTTATATTATATGCATCCAAACTTATTTGAGAATAAACTATATGTAGATTAAATAATAAAATGGGGATACAAAAATAATATAAAACATTAACTTACAATAAGAATGGTTGGAGGTACCCTAACAATAAAATTAAACATTTATAACTATTTCAAAATCAAAAGAAATATAATATATTTCAAGAACAATATTTTGTATACATTTACACAAAAAACCCTAAATTTAAAACTTCAGTAAACAAGAATCATATATAATCAACCCTACAACTATAATACCATCACAAAAACCATATATTGGCAACAATATTATTCTATGCCATAATTTATATATTTGGCTGATATAGAATATGCATACCAAAACCCTAAAATCTAAATTCCCCAACCAACAAAATCATATATAAATCATTCCACCCAAAATAGCAAATTCCAAAAGAGTATATATCTAATACTACTAACCCTAAAATATTATTACTATCACCAAAAATCATATAACATCTGCAATATGATGTTATGATGTAATCAATATTTAACTGCAAGTCAAAATTATGTGTTGAAAGAAGAACGACGAAATACACTGGCAGAGGTTGTTGTGCATGAGACATTGAAATGGAAATAAAAGTGCAGTAGACAAACTAAAAGACCTAACAGACTTAGAAATAAATTAATGAAATGTACAACAGAACATATAATTTAAACATAACGTACATAAATAAACTAATAAAAGGCATAAAATATACATTGTGCTCTCATCCAACCCTTCTCTCTTTGATTTTGCCAAAGCAAAAAAAATTCATGATTACATACCCAAAAGATCATGTATTTTTAATCAGAGACATGATTTATTAATAGTTAATTAGGCAAAAAACAAAGAGGCAGTGATAAATGATGTTGATAAATACTTGATTCCTGCGTAAATTCTTTATTTCTCTGTCAGTCACTGCTGTAAATAATTCTGAGCCTTGGATTCATCATTCAAACGTGGGTCTCACTCTCTATTTTTTCATCTTTAAAACATCAATCTCACGCTAAATTTTTCAAAGCTTGTCAAATATATACAGTGAAATTTTACAGTGAAATTTAACAAAATAAAAACTCACCTTAGCTAATTTTTTTTGGCAGCTTGTTTGTTGATCTCCACATTTGAGTTTGTTCTTCTTCAGGTGGACGTATTTAAGCAACAGGAGAGCGGTGGGTGGCAAACAGATGAGGTTTTGATCTGACGACCAATTCTCTAGGTAAATTTTGCAAATTCATGACACCCACAAGTTTTAGGCTTTAGGTTTTACCATTCGTTTTCCAATTTCACGCCACGCTAAAGTTTACCTGACAAAGTAAATGCGTGTGTGGCAGTCTTTAAATTAAGAGGTTGTGTAATATTAATTTAAATGAATAGAATACGCAATCCATAAGCAATAAAGGAAAAAAAAGATTTAGTGATCAAACAGGCGGTGATGTACAGCCACAACCGAGATTCTACACAAAATTGAGCTCTAATTTAGTAAATTCAAACGCTGATTTTGATCATTATTTTTTATTTTCCCATTGTAATCTACCTATTTTGCTCAGGATTTGTCCCATCAAATTATTATCCTTACTGCAAGTTGTGTCGAATAGTCGGTCACAAAATGCCAAAACATACAAAATGTAGAACGCAGACACCAAAAATTAGGTGGAACAACTGGAAATAGATGGCAATCTAGTCTATTCTATTATGACCCAAAAAAATGAAAAAGTTAATCTCCGACAAAGCATTGAATGCCTTAATTTTCAGATGGAAAATTGCATTACTATAATATTATTCCGTAATGAAAGTTTCACTAAACCGTCTCCGTCCATTTTTTTCCAAGTGCGTGAGACATTTCAGGGGGGCTATGCCCACGTTAAATAATCATATTTTTTACATTATTGAAAAGAAAAATAACCTCATTCAAATGTTAGAGACTTTCTCTTGTGGAATCATTACATCTTAAGTAAATAAAATGGTTATTCACTAAACAATGTAAATAAAATAAAATAATTTTTGAATAATTATATTTTAAGTAAAACATAATTGTCATGTAAATAAATATTTTGTTTATTGTATACTAGTTGTAGGGGGGATTTGTAGCCTTTTAGACTTTTTTGGCATATTGCATGTCTTCCAAAGGTAGGTGCTTTTGCTTGGTTGGTTGCCCATGGTAGAGTCCTCACTGGTATGAGATTAGATAGACTTGGGATTACTATTTTTTTTCCTTGTGTGTTGTGTGGATGTTCCTTGGAATCGACTGATCACCTTTTTCTTCATTGTCCCTTTAATTCAGAGTGTTGGTATTGGCTTTTTGGTAAATTGAATTGGTCAGATGGATTATGTGGGGATATACAGTCCCAGTTTAGGAGTTGGCCTTCTTTATGCTCATCCTATTTTTATGCTTGTCTATGGGACATTGCCCCTTCTATTCTAAGCTGGAATATATGGTTGGAGAGGAATAATAGAATTTTTAGGAAAAAGGTTTCCTCCCAGGCTAATGTTCTTTACTATATTGAAAAATTTATTTCAGAAACTACATTGGATTTTATATACAAGGGTTTGGATTCTCATTATTCTTTTTCCTCTTGGGATAGCTAGATTACAAGGCATTGGTCAGCCTTGCATTTACTCCCTCCTCAGGGTGCTATTTCTAGGAGTGTGTCTTCTAAAATCAAGAGAAAGGAGGTGACTTGGTTGCTACCTACTAGATCGAAATATAAGCTAAATTTTGATGGTGCCTCACAAGGCAACCCGGGTAAGTCTTCCATTGGGGTAGTGGTTACTGATGATGATTCCAAAAGTGTTAGGGCAAGGTGTCAGTGTATCTCAGATGGGACTAATAATGCTGTGGAATTTCAAGCACTTTTTGTTGGTCTAGATTTGTTGATTTCATTGAATTTTAAAGATGTTGTGATTGAAGGAGATTCTATGGTGGCCTTTTATGTTGTAGCCAATTGAGTTTGTTATTATTGGCATCTACAATATTGGTTGGATAAAATTTTGTTACAACTTAAGTTTTTTAATTCGTATTCTTTTTCTCATTGTTATAGAGAAGCAAATTTCATTGCAGATTATTTGGCTAATAAGGCTTTAAATGAGAATATTCAAACACTAGAGGATGTAGCTATTTTTTGTCTACCTCCTTTGCCTGTGATACCTTAGCAGTCATTTGGGGTCTACTTGTGGGGGTATTTAATTTTAATTGATTGTTTTTGGGTCACCCTCTTAGACTTTGTCTCGACCTGGCACTTTATTTGAGATCATTAATATTTATGTATATTTAGTGGGATTAAGTACGGGGCTTGTTTTGGCTCTCTACTTGATGTCATTAGATTGCATTCTTGGTTATTATTGTAAGGAAGGTATTGGTCGAATCATTGCCTATGAGGTGATGTGATTGATTGGTGATGTCTTGGGTGAGGTGTATGATCTTCTCATGGTGTTTTATGATATTTCCTCTATACGGCTCTTTTCTTGGCATGATCTTTCTTGCTTAAGGCATTCACTAATGATTCTTTCTATTATGTGGTGTGGCGGTTTGAGAGCCTTTGCTAGTATGGGTTATGAATTATGGCCCGTGTGGCCCTATGGTTTCATATTAATTTTTTGATGAGATGGACTGTCAGGCTTGTGTGATTTTATGACTATTAGTGGTATGAGGTTGGCAAATAATGATGTATCTTTTTATTCTTTTATATATGCTCGACGGCTCTACGCATTTGAAATTGCTTGTTTCTTTTGGTTTTTTGTGTTTTCTTAATGGATGTTTATAGTGCCAATTATAGAATTTCGTTGCCTATTAAGTATTGTGATTTTTCAGGATACTCATGCCATCAATGATGATAAGCTCGGTAGATTGTTTAAGTTACATTCTTTGGAGTTTTCTTTTTCTATTCGTAAGGTGGTGGGCGGGAGGTGGCTGGTGGAAAATGCTAATGTTTTCCTTGTTGAAGTGGCTTCTCAGTTTGTTACTGTTTGTATGGATATGCTCATGGATGTTTCTTTGGTTCGGGCATTATTGGATGCATACTTACATTCCTCTTCTTATTCTGCTCTTGATTTGGATCGTGCTTTGTCTTCTTATCATTTTGAACTTGGTGATTTTCCTAATGGTGGCTTTTTATCTTAGTATCAATTATTATCTAATGGTTGGCATTATGAATTACTTTTTTGTAGTTAGAGGAGGTTTGGTTTCTGATAACTATGATGATTTTGTGCTTGCTCTTGAAGTCTTCTTGGATCATGTGTCGTCGGTTACCTTGGCTGCTGCTGTAAATATTTTTTCAGGATTACACTTTCTTCTTGAGTCTATGAATGTAGTTATGTCTCTTCCAAGCATGGTGGAACCTTTGTAGGTGATTTCTCCTATTGATCAGGTTTTGATTGATTCTCATTATGAGGTGATCTCGCCTCCTCCAGATGTGGGTCCAAGCAAGTGGTTTCTTCATCCTTGATGGTTGCATGCTTGGGCTTTTTTGAGTTTTTTGGTAGACTATGGTTGTTTTTTCCCCTTAGTTCTGCTGAAGGAATGCACGCGTGACTAATGATCGAATTTAGTACTATGGAGGCTTTGGTTCTTCCTACTTTGTGTGGTCTATGGGCTAGTCGATGGTTGTTTTCCAAAGTTTTATCTACACATTGGGTGTTGTTTCGGCTTCCCTATATGTATTCTTCATAAGTTGGATGCTGCACTGTAACTTTATATATGTGCATTGGGTGTTCCTCTTTTGTACTCATCATGTGATATTTTTGGGAGCTTGAGGAGCTTTCTTGTATGTATCAGGGTTTATATGTAATTTCAAATGTAATTGGGTCTGTTATCGGGTAGGTCTAGGTTTGTTTTTTTGGGCTACAACCAAAGGTTTTCTTATCGGATTCTTTCCTGTCGGTATGCCCGTTTTGAATCCGGTGTAAACTCTTTATTAATTAAATATATTCAATGGCAATTCCACTTTTATCAAAATAATAATAATAATAATAATAATTTTGAAATAAAAATAATAATTCACAATTATATATGAAATGTAACATTTTTGCATGGAAAAAAGTATATAACTTATTGTATAAACTAATTGTAGTTTTTATGGATTTTTTAGGTTCAAATATTTGGAATCACTATTTTCTTTGGAATGTTTATAGAAACAACTAGGTGAGTTTTATTTGTAACGTTTGTTATAAGGTGTAACTTAAAATATTGATACAAATATAATTTACACAATTAATCTTAGTAGCATGTATGTTATTATCTTACAGATTCAATGTATTTGATGGAAAGCATAATACTGACAAATTTTACTATGTGAAGGGTTTGCATCATAATCTGCTAAGTGTTGGACAAATGTGCAAAAATTGCTACAATGTTATTTTTCAGGATGGTGGTTGTGAGATCCAGAACTTTTATTGCAGTAGGGAAAAAGACTGGTGGAAACATGTATATGCTAGATGGAGCTACAAGAAAATTGGTTAAGATTAGTTCAACTAGTACAGTAAGAGATTTACCAAGGCTGACCAAACCAAATAACAATATTTGTAAAGAATGTCAAGAGGGAAAGCAGATGAAAGGAACATTTAGCGGAAAGGAACAATCATCTACCCGTGTAATACCCCTCCAGGAACCCCAAAGGAATACCACATCTAAGGGTGAAATATTTTTTATTTTTTTAAGTATAAATCATAATAAGTGCATTAATTACTACAATAGCACTATAATAACACAAGTGGGAGACTTACACTAGAATTCCTTAAAGGGTTACCAATGAAAAATTCAACTAATAATAAAATTCCACAATTATGATTAATCCAATTAACCATCAATTTCTCAAAGAACATAATAAGCCATATGCAATAACAGATACACCATTGAAAGATGAAAGGAATTAAGAGAGTATTTCTGAATTCGATTGTGTGAAAGATTTTTGCATCAACGTTTCGGATCACACTCTGTGATCCATCATCAGGATGAAGAGAGTCAAATAAGATGGAAACTTTGATGCAAAAATATTTCACACAATCAAATCCAGAAATACTCTCTTAATTATATGATGGATTGTGGAAATCTCTTAGAACAGATTGAAAGGATACAATATAATCTCTTCAATAAAGCATTTACACTAATCATATAGAAAACTGATAAATAACATCCAAAACTTAGGATTACATTGATCTTCCAATACATGGCTCTTAATACATTCAAAGTTATCAACTTAACCAAATTACAAGGTTACATAAGTTCATTGATACAAATGACCACATAGGTATCCAAAGAATAAAAATCTCCAATATGAGATAAAGCACGACAAACCACAGGAACACCTGCTAAGCCAATCCTTGCATGAAGGTACGAACAAGAACATCCGATAGGAAGTGGTACTACCACCCGACCATGTGATCCCAAACTAGAATCACCCCACCGTGCTAGGAGATAGCAGACATGGTCGACAGAATAATACAACTCCGTGACAATATAATACGACTCCACAATATTCCAGGTGACTCAACATCACAATACTCAAGTGGCTCGACATCACAATACACAAGTGACTCTATGTCACAATACACAAGTCACCCCAAAGAGAGAGTGTCATCGCATATCTTATGATGGTTACCATGGTAGGCCTCCCTAGGTCCCGGCCCCCATCCTAGGTTATCCTGGTAACCTTTCCCGAACCTCCAGCTCCAACTAAGTCTCATGCAGACCCTACCTACCCTTCATGAAGACAAGGTGGTCGGTTTGCCATTCCAGGCCTTCCCACTACATCTTGAGCCTATACGAGCACTCAACCATGCACGGGGTACAATATCTTTTATATTGGTATAAACTACCCATCTCCTAATCAAATTATTAGATTATCACTTATTAGCTGACTTTCAAGGGGTTATCCTGCCATCCACTACGGGTGTGGCCCCCACTCAAAATCCACTCTCTCGAAGGACACTAAACAAACATGGTCACTCCATGAGGACCCTATGGTGAAGCAGACAGCCATAACACCACTATCAGAAACAAGTGGTCAAAACAAGGACATACTAACTCTTGGTTAACCATAAGGAAAAAACACTACATGGTTAAGGCAACGAGGTCATCATACATCAATTGATCAAAAGATACCAAATACACCACAATAGGATGACTGAACCATAGACGAGAAATAACCACCAATAATACTTTTTGCAAGAAAAGCTAATTTCACTAAGTTTGCACTCAGACAATCTTTGAGAAAACAACATCATAAACACTTGCAAATTCATTGATTGAAAATTAAATAAAACGCCCTTTATTTAATGCATCATTCAAAAATGTCATTCATTTCCATATAATTTCCAATTCAATATTCTAGCAAGAATAAAATCCATATTAAATATTCAACAGAATAAAAATATGAATTATAATAAACATATAATCCATTTCCAAATATACATCCAAATTTATCAATTTGAACTAAAATCCCAAGCCTTGATTTTCAATAAATAAATTTATTAAATCAATATAAAAATCATTCTATAACTACCATTAATTTTTAACATTAAAACTAATTTTACAATTTCATTGTGTTTAATAAAATAAACAACAACGCATTTAAAATGCCCCGTGAGGGGAAAATGGCATGCAGTGGGACCAATGCCCTACCCACGGGTAGTGGTGTTGTCGGTGGCAGTAGACAATGCCTGTCGGTAGTGCTACTACTGTCAATAGCAGACACTACTACCGGTAGCAGTCCTATTGTTCGGTAAAGCTGCTACCTGCGTAGCAAACACTACCCACTGGTAGTGCTACTACCCGTGTAGCAGTCACTACCGACTGGTAGTGTTGCTACCATGGTAGAAAGCAACTACAGTCCCACATGGTGGGACTAACCCGCCACGTGGCCAAGGTTAACTAATTTAATAATAAATTTCCTACTTTTAAACAATTTAAGAATGAACTTAAATCATCCCCTGTTATTTCATGGGGCACACACACAGTGCCAGAATCCAAAATGAGAAAGGATATTTACCAATAAGGTAAATGGTGAATATTAACACACAAGAGCCCCAATTATAAGGATATTGGCAACATAAGAAGAATTTAAAATATAGGAGCGGGATTCTGGTAAATTTCTTCACTTCCATTACACAGGAAGAATTCCTTGCATCTTGCAAGAGGCAAATAACCAATTTTTGCCAACATAAGCCCCAATTCATGGCAACTAGATACTGGAAAACACACAGCAAACTAAATCTATTCCTTTCTATTCCAAATAGAAGAAATAATTCAAGAACTTGATTTTCAAGAACAAATAACAAACAACAAAATAGAAAGATGGATCATTTCTTTTGAACATACACCCATTTGATATGAATTCGACAAAATCATTAATAACAGTCACTCTTCCTTTCATTCCAATCATTCAACAAGAATTTACAAAGAGATTTACATTTTTCCAACACATGGGAAGCAACTAAAACATTCAAAATTAAATTGCAAAAACAAGAAGAGATTATCCAACCTTCAAGAAAAGCAGGAAGCAAATGGATAGAAGAATCCCAATCTTGCAAATCAACTCCAGCTCCTCTTCCAAAATGGTTTTCCAAATTTCTCCTTCAAAATTTTGCCTCCCTTCTTCCCGTGAACTTTCAAGAATATATGGGAAAAATATATTTCAACCTAAACTTTCTAGGTTAAAATTTTTTCCAACCAATCAAATTAAATTATTTAAAAAGTAAAAACAATCAGATTTACCTTTTTCCATAAACAATTCTTTTCCAATAAAATAAAATACAAAAGTCAAATGGAGAGGTAAAAGGGAAAAGCTTTTATATATTTCATTACTATAATACTTTATTTCAACATAATCATTCCACATTTAAATGGCAAGGCAAATACTTATTTCTTTTCACAAAATAATAATACAACTATAGCACAATAAAATAAGCCATTTTAACCATTTAATTCTAGCAATTCCTTTATTTAATTAAATTGATAATCTCAAGACTATAATAATTAACTAATTACGCCAATAGAAAAATAGCATCATTCACTCAATTAAATGACTATTCAAATAATCAAAAATATGCAAAACGAGGAATGATCAAACGACGACTCACAAGACGACAATACCAAAGCACTATGACTCGCATATCGGTCAAATGGAAAAGATGATCGAGTGACAACACTCACATGAGTGTAACTGCGAATCAAGCTAGGTTCCAACCACTATCTCCTCCACTCCTATCGAACATATAAGGCATGCTCAGACCTATGAAACCAGGTGGAGTCAATACCTCGTACCTACCCGGTACTTGTACCTACAATGTCCTACACCAAAGAATCACACATGCATATAGACAAATATATAAACATACATGGCACACACACTGATGAAGGAGAATCATGACGTTCCATATCTCATCGGAGTGAGTGAAGGAAAAGCATCCCCTCGCATCCCATACACTTGCAAACATGCAACATATAAATAACGCATCACACATATAAGGTGAAAGTGTCAGTCCATGATAATGATCCATAAAATAACATTAATCATAAGCACTAAGATATTGCATAAAAGCATACACTACAAATCCAGATAAAGCATGAAATAACATTGCATAAAGTCTGAATCAATATACAATAATGTTCCACTGAACAGTCGACTGAAGACAAACATAAATACAAAAAGAGTTTTATCAAGGAGGGGTAATACAACCCAACTGTTAGAATTGGTGCACACAAATTTATGTGGTCCTACCAGAACAAGGAGTATACAAGGTGAGAGGTATTTTATTCTTTTAATTGATGATCATTCTAGATTGACATGGGTTGCATTTTTAAAAGAGAAATTTGAAGCATTAGAAAAATTCAAAATATTCAACGCAAGAGTTGAGAATGAATTTGATAGAAGAATTAATTTTTTGAGATCTAACAAAGGAGGGGAGTTTATTTCTGATGAGTTTAACAATTTCTATGAGAAACATGGAATTACAAGACATTTATCCACCTCTAAGACACACACAGCAGAATGGTGTAGTGGAAAAAATGAATAGAACTATACAATGGGAAACTAGAATTATAATCAAAGGAGCAGGACTACCAGAGGTTTATTGGAGAGAAGCTATATATATAGAAGCATACACCCCTAACATAATTTTATTTTGGAAAAGATATTGGAAGACATCATATGAAATATGGATGGAAGGATTTTCATAGTGAAGTATTTCAAGGTATTTTGAAGTAGATGTTATATTCAGAGAGATGACGACAATCTTGGAAAATTGGACAACAAAGCAAATAAAGTCATATTCCTAGAATACTCTATATAAGGAGCAAGACATATCAGTGTTACAACAGAAGACTAAACAAAATTGTTGAAAGTGCAAATGTAAAGGTTGATGAAGACATTTCTAAAGACTTTGATAAATTAGCAGGATATGAATCAAATGAGTCCTTTGATAGAAGAAGGGAAGAGGAAAATAAAGAAGAAGAAAAGAAAAATGAAAGTTGGGATGCTCTGGAAACTACATCAAAAACCCCGAGGTATGTACAGAGGAATCACTCCAAGGATCATATTATTGGAAACAAGAATAGAGGAATCATCACAAGAAGTAAGGCGGCTCAAGAACAAGTTTTGTTATGTTTACTTTTTGAGATTGAACCAAAGTCAGTAGAAGAATCTTGCAAATCAAAATTGGATAAGGCAATGAGAGAAGAACTAGACCAGATTGAGAAAAAACAAACATGGGAACTTGTACATAGACCGACAAATAAAAATGTAATTGAACCAAAGTGGGTATTCTGGAACAAGCAGGATGAAGATGGAAAGGTTCTAAGAAACAAAGCAAGGTTGGTTTGAAATAGTTACACTCCGGTTGAAGGCATTGACTTTGAAGAGACATATGCTCCAGTTGCTCTGATGGAAGCTATTAGGATGTTCTTATCTTTTGTAGCTTTCAAGGATTTCAAAGTTTATCAAATGGATGTAAAATCAACATTTTTGAATGGAGAGTTGAAAGAAGAAGTTTATATTGAACAACCAGAAGGATTTAAGTTGAGAGATGATCTAAATATTGTTTGCAGGTTCAAGAAGGCTTTGTATGGATTAAAACAAGCCCCTAAAGCTTGATATGGATGGCTAGACATATATTTTATTGGTCAAGGTTTTCAAAAGGGATTTGGTGATGTAGTAATCTCTATTTCAAAATTGATTCAAGTAAAATCTTAATTGTTGTAGTGTATGTTGATGACATAATATTTGGAGGTAATGATGGTATGTGCAGAAGGTTTGCTGGTGAGATGCAAAAGGAATTTGAGATGTCCATGATCAGTGAGTTGAATTTCTTTCTTGGATTACAAGTGAATCAAAATAGCAAAGGAATCTTTATTTATTAGTCTAAATATGTCAAAGAATTATTGAATAAGTTTGGGTTGGAGAATTTTAAACTAGTGTGTACACCTATGACAACTCGATGCAAGTTAACAAAAGATGATAAATCTCCTAAGGCTGATGCAAGTAAGTATAGATCAATGATTAGAGGATTGTTATTTCTTACTACAACCAAACTAGATACCATGTATGTTGTTTGTTTAGGCAACTAGATTTCAGCAAGAACCAAAAGAATCACATTTTATTGCAGTAAAAAGAATTTTTAAATTATTGAAGGAAACATAAGAGTTTGGATTATGGTATCGCAGAAATTCAGATTTCACTTTGACAACTTATAGAGATGCAGATTGGGCACAAAGTGTTGATGAAATAAAAAGTACAAGTGGTGGAGCATTTTTCCTTGGCTCCTGGATAGTTGCTTGGTCAAGTAAGAAGCAGAGTTTGGTGTCTCTATCCACTGCTAAAGCTGAAAATATTGCAACATCTTCATGCTAAATATAGGTACTTTGGATGAAACAGACCTTGAAGGATATCGGTGTGTTCTTTGATGAACCTACCTCAATTATGTATGATAACACTAGTGCAATAAACATTTTTAAGAATCTGATATAGCATTCCAAAATAAAGCATATATCTATTTGGTATCACTTCTTGAGGGAAAAGGTGTTGGATAATGAAGTAAGGCTTGAGTATGTATCTACAAAAAAGAATATTGTAGATATCTTCACAAAGGCATTATGTAAAGATACTTTAGAGTATCTCCAGCAGAAGTTAGGGGTATTACCCCTTCCTAGATTGAACTAATGTGCATTTGGATGTACATTGGTCTATTAAATTGCATGAGCATTCTTGTCTGCACTAATGATTGGGAGTTTCCTCTTAGGGGGAGCAGAGTAAATTTCATAGGGGGAGATGTATCTTCCTTTGTCCTTGATGTCAAAGGGGGAGAGATGTAGAGAAAATGATGATGGAAATAATAATGCAAAGAGAGTTGCAATATGTTGTAGAGATTCGGTAAGTGATTTTATTTTTGTTTGTTGTTGATGGATGTTGCCATCAATGACAAAGGGGGAGATTGTTGCAAATGTGATATTAAAGGTGTTGATATGTTTTGACATGGTTGTCATTGATGTCAACATGTGGTTTTTTGAGTTGGTGATTTGGAATATGTTACCCAACCTATTTGGAGCTCCAGAAGTTGTGTTCTAGATGATGTTCAGTGTTGACTGAAAATTGATAGTGTTGGTTGTGATCCGGATTTCTCCATTTTTTGGATATGGTGTTGATTTCTTTAATTCATGTTTATCTTGGTTCCATTGTTGTTTTTCTAAGTTGAGAAGTGTTATTTTGATTCTAGTCCGATCCAGAATTGGAGATTGTGTAACAGTATTTGTGTAGCATATGAATCTTGTATTTGTCACGGATGTGTAACATGTTGATTTGACTGATGAAGTGTGGTGTGGCATGGTCCACTTCTCATTCCTTTCCACCATAGAAATGCTTAGTGCAGACCTATTTCAAATTATGTTTGGTTGACTTGGAAGGTTATGTAATTAGGAGAACAGTATAAGTAAAGGTTGATTAGAATGAATGATGTGTGGAAGACATGCAAAATTGAAAAGCTAAATCTGACTGATGATTGATGTGAGAAGCTGTGTGAAGGTGTGTAGTATGTTATTAGGTACTGAAGGCTATTCCAACATTACTACTTGTGGTAGTGGTATCATAGTGGTGGACTTTCTTTTCTTTCTTTCTCTTTCGGCGGTGAGCATTACAGTAGTGAGCCACCTTTGTAAAAATCACCTTAACTGGTGTCACTCTAACAGGTGTTATATATTGAGAACTAATATTCTTCATGGTTTTTCCCTTCTTGGGTTTTCCACTTCATATCTGGTGTTCATTGTGTATGATTTCATTGAGTATATGTGTGCTTTCATGTTTGCCTTTGTTCAAGTTAAATAATTAATAAGTTGGTTATTCTAAATGTGTGAAAGAATTAAAAAGTTTAATTGACAACTGATTCACCCCCTCTCAATTGTCTTGGCATTCAACAAGAACAAATCCATTGAACTGACTTTTTTTGAAAAAATGTAGCTATGCTAAATAATAGAGCAGATCCGTTGGTTTGACAGACTAGATGAAAACGTGGTTCTGCGAAACTATAGAGTTATTTTTCTAGACTAATTGACTAGAAATGGATCCACCAAATGACAGGGCGTAACTGTTGGATTAAATTTCATAAAAGGACTTAGAAAACAAAAATGTTGAAGACAATGAATGCAAAAAAAGTTGACTCTAAGAAGACTGGGGTATGTTCTTTCACTGGATATCCACAAGAATACATGCCAAAGATACCAACAACTTAGTTAGACAAGTGGGAATAACTACTACACTAGGCCACAGTGCAAGAACTAATAACGTAGAGGGAGGATAGCTAGAGCTCAAAGTATATAAAGAGATTTCTCTTTGCTCTCTCTCAAGGAGGCTAGATAAGCCCAACCAAGAGATTCCTATCTCAACCCAAAGAAGTACATCATGAGTAAATTTGGGGTACGATATGTATCCCAAGCACAAGTATAACGACAGGAAAAGCCTTATATCTAGGCTAATACAAGCATCTAAGGGTGTCCTCTATATACTTGAGGTACGTGAGGCATGATCCATGAACACCACGTCATCACAAGTGTGGGTCGAGAAGGTCAGTTAAACCCTTTGAACCAGCCCTACACCCCTATCTTGGTATCACCCAAGTTTTAGGATTTTGCCAAACATGACTTGAGAGGATTGGGCTACAACTTTATTTCTTGCCCCTTTATATACCCTATCGGAATGCATGGCTGAGGTTGTCCTTTGGGGTGATGAAATCCCCAAATAGGCCTTCTAAGAAAAATAAAAGGAGCTTATGTGTATTTCTCTCACACCCAAGATCTGTGAAGGCAAGGGGAGAGGATACACACACACTTAATCAGGAAACAAATGTGCAAGCACATCAAAGATGATAGAAAATCGATCTTTCCCTTACAAAAATTGAAGTGTTCCTAGATTAGTGGGAAATATTTGTCTTTGGCCACTTCCTATAGGAAAAGTGTCAATAATTTGCTTTGTTTCCCTCTTCTTCACAATTCAGTCTTGAAAATACCAATGTATTAGTAGTGTGGTTTAATCTTTTGAGGGGTCTTTGACAAATGGAGAAAAGCTACATAATAAGCTCACATGGTCATAGAAGCAAAAACATTAGCAAATTAGTCATAATATTGGATTTAAATATAGATATACAGCAAATTCGCTAATTTATAGTTCATATGAAACTTGTTGAAAAAACCATGCATAACAATTCATAATTGGATATGTTCATGATGCTTTTGTTGCCAATGGTGTTTCTCTGGATGGTGTGGCTATTGCTAGGATGGTTATCACTAGAATCTCGTGCGATGCCCCTTTTGTGCCTACAGCGGATGGTGAAAATTGCCCTATGTCTGCTATGGCTTCCAAGGGGAGTAATGTTGCATATGGTCCGCGGAAATGTTTGGAGGCTTGTAGGGGAGGGAAAATAAAGCTATTTGATTTTTCGTCCCTTCCATTGTCGCCCCTGGTCATAAGGTGCAAAGATGGTCTGGGGAGAGGTTTGTTTCGTTCTTGTGCTCCATATCGATTAAGTTGTCTAAGGAGTCGATAGATTTGAATGATTCTATCATGTCTTCTTGTGGAGTGATTTGTAGGTTCAAGGGTTTTTGGTCCAGTCTGCCTAATTTGTATGCTTGTATTTTTGAGCATTGGGGGCCACTCATGTCTAATAAGGTACATATTTACCCTATAGGTAAAGGATTTTTATATCTAAGTTTGAGAATGTAGAGGATAGAAGAATGATTTTATGTGATAATTTTTTTAGCTGGGAAGATAAATTTGTATTGATGATTAAACCATGGCATGCTGATTTTAATCCATCTTTGGAAATGTTTAATAAGATTCCAATCTGGGTGCGGCTCCCTAATCTCCCCCTTCACTTTTGAGTGGATCCTTTGTTTGAGGAGGTGGGTGATGAATTTGGGGAGTTTTTGATGGTTGATAATTATTCTAATAAGATCTATCATTCCACTTTTGCCTGTATCTTGGTTGAGATAGATACTTCTAAAAGGTTTCCTACTGAGATTTAGCTCAAAAATTCTAAGGGTTGTTGGGTTCAACCCTTAGACTATGAGGGGATCCCCTTTAGATGCAGGAGATGCTTCAAAACTGGTCATGTGGCTTCTCACTGTTGTTCTGAGATGAAATCTTTGGCGGCATCATGTTGGAAAGGGGCGTCAGTTCAGCACTACACTGTTCATAAAAAATCTGAGCATCATTTGGTTTCTCAAGAGGCTGCGCAGGATTCCATGTGTGATTCTCTGGTTGTGCAAGTTTCCCAACGTGATTCTCTAGTTGTGCAGGTTTCCCAATGTGATTCTCTGGTTGTGCAGGAGCTTTATGTTGGGGTTGTTGGTGCTAATGGGCTTTGTGGGCTTCAAAAGGAGACTTTGTCTGAGTCCCCTATTGATCAAGGGAATGGTCCCCAGGCGTCCACTCCCTACGTCAATATCTTGGGTGATATTGGCTCATCTTCTGATAGAGATTTTGTCAATGTGTTGGTGGGTGTTTCTCCTGCCAGTTTTTTCTCTTAGGTGGGGGTGGTTCAGTTGATTGGCATAGTGAGGCCGCCCAAGTGGAGGGTTTGATCACTATTCAAGGAAAGAAAGCTAAGCATTCTTCACCCTCTTTTGATATGACTCTTCGTTCCCACAAGAGAAAAGTTAAAGGTAATTCTTGATGGGTTGGATTTTGGCTGGCTATGGGAGCCTTTTGTCTTTTGGTTGTCTATTTATCTAATGCTTCATCTTTAAGACAACTTCTCTTTTGATTTTTGTTGATTCTAATTATTTTAGAATCTCCTTTGTAAAGGGTTTTGAGGTCCCCTTCAAAACTTGTTTTTCCCTTAATCAAAAAATAAATCCACTAATTTGTAAATGCCTATCCACAGAGATATTGTAAATTTGTTCGTTAATAGAGCATGTCCACTAGAACACAAAGTGAATTTGTTGAACCTCAGAGCGAATATGTTGGTTAGTCAATTGAAGTGTTCTTTCACCTTTTGTCAGTAGGGTAGATCCGCTAAATTGTATGTAAATCCATTGGAACGATATACAGTATCCACTGATTTTTTTGCATATTCGCTAGAATATAAGAAAATCCACTGATATATATGTGAATCCACTAGGACATTTGTGCATTCATTGGTTCGTGAAAAATACTTCAGTTTCACACTTTTACCAACAAGTATGTTGGACTGATCTTTGTTGCATCTACCCAACAATAGAACATTTTCGCTCAAATATTAGGATGCATTCGCTAGAACACGGGGTGAATCTGCCAACTCATAGAGTGGATCCATTGATCTATTGTTGAGGTTATTCAGGTGCAAGGACAATGAATTTGTCATTCCATGTGTGGACATGTTGATGCATGTAAGAGCCCATCGATTTGTGACATGCAAGGTGCAAAAAACTTAAACAGCCAAAAACTAATCAAAAAGAGACCCATGATGTGGGTCCCATCAGGTGTGCCAAAATGTGAGTTTTCAAAGAGCATAAACAATAATGAAAATACCAAAAAAACCACAAATCAACAAAACATCAAACATTGGACAAGAAAGGAAGGCCAAATAACACAAAACAAAGAGATAATCAACAGACTGAAATGATATAAAACCTTCCTTTGTTGCAATGATGTGTGCTCACAAATTCAACAACATAATGGTATGAGGCTTCAAATTTTGCTCAAGATTATTTTTTGCTTGGTTGATAGTATGAGTGCTCAAGATATTAGTGAATAATGGATTTGATTGAATGAGAATGAGTGTTTTTTAATCAAGTGTAGGAATTTTTGGAATGAAGGATTGGGATCAAAAATTGCGATCCAAGGGTGAAGATGGCTTGAAGTCCTCACCCTCAATGTGAAAGTGACAAGTGTCAACTTGTGAGGGGATGAGAGGACTCGATGGCTGGAGAAAGAGTGTAAGGAAGATTTGCCATAAAGGCATTTCTTGTCCTCACACTCCAAGGTACTTGGGAGAGGGGAATAAAGTAATTTTTTATTCCTTGGAGGGGACAAAGTGGGTCCTTTCCAAAAGTGGTTGGAATTTAAGGTTGAGTTGGACAAGGGGATGACTTTAGGGGCTAATATTTGGGATTAGAAATGTGAACATGTTTAGGATGGATGATTATAAAGGTAATTATGTTTTAAAGGACAAGTGGGAAATGTAGGAGGATGTGATAGGTGGAGAGTGAATGAGTGGAGGGAATTAAAAAATCCATTTTAATTTCAAGTGGAGGAAGGGATTAAATTAAATAAATAAGGAGGTTTATTTAATTTAATGGGGGCTTATGAATTAAATTAATTCATATTAGAAAAAAAGGGGAAAAGGGAATACTTAATTAAATAAATACAAGATTTATTTAATAAGGCTAGAACAAAAAAGGTTATCTAGCCAAATTAGTTTATTATAGAAGAAAAGGGGATGTAATTAACTAAATAAATTATTTGATTAGAGACTAGGCTTGCGACAAAAGGGAAATATAGGAATTAATTTTTTAAATAATGATGATCAAATTTAGGTGTTTACACTTTCATGATAATACTTGCACGTACCATTCATGTTTGATATGTGTTTTTGTATTCTTGTTATCTTTGGAGAGCAACTATAATTGTTGATGTTTCATCAGTAGAGCGTGGTGATGTTGTTTGTATGAAATCTATATTGATTGACACTTTTATAATTGATCCAATTAAGCCTATTTGAGATTTCTTATATCCCAATTGTCATATTTGTGCAAATGGAATTCTAAGTGACACTAGTCTCTCTTCTAATTGTGAAAGCATTATTACATATCACAATGGTATGTTTGTTCGAATATAATTGAGTGGTACATAATCAGATAATTTATATTGTTTTAATGATGCTTTGCATTATATATGGTCTATTTTTTGTTAAGTAAATATATGCTTGTATTTCTTTATTTTATAAATTTTCAATGTCTTTCTTCAAATTCAACATTTGATAAATTGAACATGCATATCTAGGTGTATCTCAGACTTGTTTCTTGAAGAATTCTATTGGTGACATTGTTTTTCTTTGTTGAGGTTTGTAGACATTGTTATATGTTTTGTGTGTATTTGTTTCTTGGTTTTTTTAACTGATTTGAAGTTATAATGTATGGTATCCTTATTTTGGATAGAATAATTTATCTTATTGTCTATATGACTTCTAATGGATTGTTTAATTTTATGAAGTGCTATGTTTGAATGGATTTTAGTTTGGTGTGTTTTATATGGTAAAAGTGGTTCAAAGTTGCCACAAAGAAGATTTGTATCATGGAAGAGGATAAAGTGTGATTCTACATTGGGTGACTGATTGAATGCAAGTATTTCTTAGATGTTGTAATTAACCAAACACTTATTTGTATATCTAGACATTTTGATAACTATTTAAAATAGAAGATGTCTCCCCATAATCTAATTTCTTGATTATTTATAGTTTGGAGTGCAGATTTTCTCATTCTGCAAAAATATGTTTTGACATCATCTATTTTGTGCAATTCATATAGTGTGTGGAGATCTAATCCAGAATTATAAGAAGTAATTGCTTTCGCATTTCGAAAGGCAATTCAAGAAGTAATCAGTTATTCCAGTACATTATTGAATTGATGTGTAATGTTTGTTAAGGAGGAATTCTAATGAATCAAAAAGATAATCTCCTACATTATTGAATTGATGTGTAATGTTTGTTAAGGAGGAATTCTAATGAATCAAAAAGACAATCTCCTACATTGTATTTAAATGTGTTGATTCTAGACAATCCTGTGCATCATCTATATTGCATATTTTATAATTATTTGCTAATCTATATTTCTCTACATCGATTTCTCTTTTCTTTTTTTTTGTTGTTTATTTGCAATCTATTTTTCTCTTCATTGTCTAAACAAATATGAAATTTACAATGGTAAGAGAAAGGAAGTGTAATGTACCTATGCTATATATGTATTGAGCAACTATTGAAGTTGGTCTTCTTTTCTTTTTATTGTTTTCTTATAGATTAAGAATCTACAACACAAACAATCCATATACTCTATAACGATCTAATTCATAGTGGTATGAGGTAATTGGTTTTGCATCACGTTGTGAAAGAAAATGTAGGAAGTAATTAATGTTTTCTGTTGCATAGTTCAATTTATGTGTAATGATTATTATAAAGGCATTGCAATGAATTGGGGAGAAAACCTCATACATTGTATTTAAATTTGTTGATTTTGAACAATGCTTCAATTTTCCTTGCATTATCAATATTGTATTCTTGACAATGATTTGGTAATCTATATTTGTCTGTATTAATTATCTTTCTTTTCCTTTGTTTTTCAATTGATGTTATTCAAAAGTATTTTGAATATTTGCTAATGTCTCTTGTAGTAATAACATTTATGATAATTTTTTAGGCATTTGTTGGTTCAATAGATACAAGTTCAAAGTACATGTACACTATTCTATATTAATATTGACATTTCTATAATATAATTTGTTAATTTATGATTTAAATTGTTATTGTACATATTATGGAGATTTTAATTAATTACATTATAATTCTTAAGCATCAATATCTAAAGTTATGCTAAGAAAATTATTCTATAGGCATGGACTGATAATTTTTTTGTTAATTTGGCATAAAATATTTCATAAATCAGACACTAAGTTGAATGCACAAAATCAATATGATATCAAATATTTTTCAAGTTCAAACAAAAAAATATTCATGCTTTTCACTAATTAATCTCCATTTGCACAAGTCCATTTACCAAATAGATATATATATATATATATATATTAAAAAATTGATATATTTTATTCTAATACACCAATAAGATTAATATAGAATTTGGTTGGAATGAAATAGATTATAGAAAATATTATTAAAAAATAATTATAATAATATAATATTATGCAAATTTAAACGTTTTTAATCCATATTCTTGTCATTGATAATCTTGTTCACTATGATGTTTTGATGTGCATAGGCTATGCTCACTTCATATGTAAAAAAATCACATTGTAAGACATAATTTATACAGTTTTGAATTGTAAAAGATGACTTGTAATGAAAATAAAAATTACAAATTATTAATAGTAGATTCTTTTTAAAATGATATATAGCATCGACGACAAAAATATATTCATAGTAGTAAACATAGAAAAGTACATAGTCTTGTGGCTATGATAATAAAACATTAGCATAAATAGATATTAAAATTAGAGCTAAAAATTAGAAAAAAGTTGCAGAGGAAGGAGATGAAACATTGACAGTTTTATTTGGAGATTTCAATTGTGTAGTTGAGGTGTATACTAGAGATGTAACAGGTGCTTGAGGAGATATATGTGTATATAAAAATATGAATGTTAGAAGACATTTGAGAGCTTATTTGTTAGATATATGCCCAAGGGAGCATTGTGTGCTTGTAGGGCATGTGTAAAAAATAGTTGACAATTATTGATGAGAACCATTTATAGAGCATTATAAATGCAAGAGGCTACATCACATTCTTTTAACATGTCATGGGAGAATAGACTACCCACAAGAGCATCACCCTTTGCTACAACATAAGAAATGATAAATTCAGTAAACCACCTAGCAAAAGAAAATAATCTTTAATATATGCATGTTCTAACTTCTCCACAAATTCTGAATTGAGGACTAGGTCCATGCAATTTCATAAGAAGCACGATACCACACCAAAATAGTAGATTGTGCTAGAACCATTCTTAAGAAAGTCTTCACCTAATATGAACCTAAAGAATTGTTCAACACATGGACATTCTATAATGCCCCGCAAAGAACCCCAAAGGAATAACCACACAACTAAACAACTAAGGGTGAAATAATTTTTATTTAAAAAATATATAGTATAAACCACATTAAGTACTTTAGTTACTACATTGCACATTTAATACACAAGCAGAAGTCTAACACAAGAATTCCTAAAGGGTTACCAACGAAGAATTATTCGAAAGGTTAAATTCCATTATTAAGATTAATCCAATTATCTATCAATTACTTATTGAACACAATAAACCATATTCACATAACATATTACATCATTTAAAGATTGAAAGTATTACAATATATACTACTCTTCTTAAAAGCATTTGCACAAAGCATAAGGATAACTGATAAAATAAACATCCAATAACAAGATTACATTATTCACCAAATACATAGCTTCCAATAATACATATAAAATTACATCTTTACCAAATACCAAGGTTACAAAATCCACTGATACAACTGACCACGTAGGTCTCAAATACATAAATCTCCAACATGAGATGATACAAGAAACGCGAACCACGGAAATATCTGCAAACCCAATCCTCGCATGAAGGCACGAACATAAACATCTAATGGGAAGTGGCACTACCACCCGACCGTGTGATCCCAAAATGGAATCACCCCACTGTGCTAGGAGATAGTAGAAGACCCTCAAGTAAGCACAAGCAAAACATGGTTGACAATACAAGTGTGACTCCAGAATACTCCAAGTGAACTCAACAACACAATACACTAGTGACCCTAAAGAGAGAGTGCCATCGCATAGCTTATGATGGTTACCCTAGGTAGGCCTCCATAGGTCCCGACCCCCAACCTAGGTTATCCTGGTAACCTTTCTCGAACCCCCGGTTCCATCCAAGACTCATGTGGACCCTATCAACCCTTCATGAAGACAAGGTGGTCGATTTGCCATTCCAGGCCTTCCCACTACATCTTGAGTCTATACGAGCACTCAAACATGTGTGGGGTACAATATATTATTTAATGTTAAGAACTACCCACCCCCTAATCAATTATTAGGTTATCACTTATTATCTTACTTTCGAGGGGTTATCCAGCCAACCACTTTGGGCGTGGCCCCCACTCGAAAGCCACTCTCCCATAGGACACTATACAAACACGATCTCTCTATGAGAACCCTATGACGATACTGACAGCCATGAAACCACTACAAAATATAGGTGACGAAAATAGTCTTACTAACCCTTGGTTAACCATAAGGAATAAGCACAATATGGTTTAAAACGAAAAGGTCATAAAGACAACACCTGATCAAGAGGTAAAATGAACACTACAACAAGAGGACTAAACATTTACAAGAATTGCAATGAAATAAGCCCTTTGCTAAGAAATATCGATTCACTAAGATCATACTCAAACAATCTTTTAAAATTAATAACATCATAAATACTTGCTATTCAACATTTAAAACTAATAAAACACAACCTCACTGATTAAAATAAATTCAAGTCGTCATTAATCTAATAAGGCTAGAAATTAACTAATCACAAGTAACCAATTTGCCCCCTTTCAATTATGAACAAGCAAAGATCATAATAACTTAATGTATAAAACATACCATATTAAATAATACATTTTCCACAAAAGCATCATTTAATTTATTTTTTCCCAAATAATGTGATTTCTAATAATATTAAAAAATCACATTAAATATATATATAATAATATAAATATATGTATATAATTATATATTGGACGAATATATAGCTATATACACACACACACACACACACACACAGAGATATATATATATATATATATATATATATAATTAAAATATTTAAAAAATATAAAAAAAATCTGAATATCAAAAATTTGGGTGAGACATCGTTTTATTCTTTTTCAAACGCTACCGAAAACCCCAGCAAACTAAAAGTTAGCAGGTGGTTTATTTTATAACACGACTGTTGGTTGTAAGTGGTAGTGACGCTACCAATAGTAGCGCTGCTACCATGTGGTAGCAGAAGCTACCAATGGTAGTGCTGCTACCATATGGTAGCAATGACTACCAATGGTAGCATTGCTACCAAAGGTAGTAGTGTCTACCATCCCACGTGGTGGGGGAAGGTGTGTCCCCTGCCATGTGGGTCCATAATATTTTTTTTTATTTTTTTATTTTTTTAAATAAAATTTTACTAGTAAAATTTACTGCACCCAAAATGCACTCTGTAAAAACAGAGGAACTAGATTTTTTTTTTTTTTTAATTTCTTAATAAAAATTTCCATTTACAAATAGATACCAATAAGACCCAAATCAAATGATATTGGGAAAAATCCATAACAAATTTAACCAAAATAGAGAGGATTTAATCCAAATTTTCATTGTTCTTGCACAAATGAAAAAATCAAGAACACACACAGGGAGGTCAATTTCTAAAAATTTTGCCAGCATAACCTTTTGTTTTTGAAACATTTGAAAATCTCCAAACAATAGAAACACATCTATTATTTCCAAACTAGTAATGAAGGGATTTAATCACAAATTATACAAATTGAAATCACACACAGGAAACTAATTCTTTTGGTTCTTAAAACCAATTTCTTCAAATTTAACAAATTAAGTTGGGAAGAGATAAATTCAAACACAAAACACTCTACTCCCACAACTCAAACTAAATTTAAAATTTCCAAAAGAATTCCATGAATTCCCAAACACACACACATGAAGATTTTAAAACTTTCCAAATTCTTTGCAACAAAAGGGAAAGAAGAAAATCTACCCAACCTTAAATGCACTCCTGGAAGAAAGTTGGAGATGAGCTTCAACCTGCACCAAATCCTCAACCAAAAAATCCAATTTCTAATTTTGTTCTCAAAACTTGGCTTCCAAAATTTTTCCTTCCTCTTCTCGTAAACTCTCAGGCAATATATCAAAATATTTTAACCTAAACTTTTAGGTTAAAAGTTTTGTTCAACCAAAAGAAAATTTTCCCCAAAAAAGTAAAATCAAATCTCCTCCAAAAGGTCAATGGAGATATTTTCCTTTTCCTCATTTCTTTTTCCATAAAATGAAAATAACTTCAACATATAAATTAAGAATTCAAAAAGAAAACTTTTTAACTTAATACCTTTCGCAAATAAATACAATTACTTTTCTTAAAATATAACATGCACTTAAGTCATTTAAATTTAATAACTCAATTTATTTAACTAAATCATTAATAACAAAGGCATTTTAATTTAATTAAATACACCAACATGAAATAATAAAGGCATATTAATTTAATTTAAATACACCAATATGAAATAATATAATTCATTCAAATAACTTTTCTAACTAGTAGGAGGCACACAAAACGAGAAATAACCACAGATGACTCACAAAACAAAAATGTCAAAGAACCAAGACTCGCATATCGGTCAAACGGGAAATGACGACCGACTGACAACACTCACATGAGTGTAACTATGGGTCAATTTAGGGTCTAACAACTATCTCCTCCACTCCCATCGGACAAATAAGGTATGCTCAGACCTGTGAAACCAGGTGGAGTCGATACCTCGTACCTACCTGGTACTTTTACCTACAATGTCTTGCACCAAATAACCACACGTGCATATAGATAAATATATATAAAAGACATGGAACGCACACCAATGAAAGAGAATCGTTACGTAAAATCATCCCCTCGCACCCCATACACTTACAAACATGAAACATGAATATAACACATCTCATGTATAAAGTAAATATGCTAGTCCATGACAATAATCCAATAAAAATCAGATTAAACATCCATAAGGAAATACTGCATGAAACATATATTGCTAATCAAATTAAAGCATATCACCATACTACATAATATCTAAGCAAAATATCACAATAAAGTATCCACAAAACTAGGCTTACTCCTGGAAGCCTAAAATAGATAAGAGTAAAGCTCTCTCATCTTCCCTGCATCCTCCCATGTCATCGAGGTCTCATCATTTGGGTCTCATAGGATCCTTACCTAGTCGATGGTACAACCTCTGAGGATCAAATCCCGATGCTGAAGAATGCACACGAGCTCCATGGAAAGCTGCTCGTCCTCGACTTGCAAAGCGTTCCAATCAAGAACATGGGTCACATCAGGACGATAAGGTCTAAGAACATAAACATGAAAAACATTGTAGATGCGGGATAGGCTTGGCAGCAAGGCAAGACGGTAGACAATAGGTCCTATCCTCTCAAGGATCTCAAAAGGGCCAACAAAACGAAGCGCCAACTTAGAACCCTTTCCATAATGAATCAAACTCTTCCGTGGATGCACTCTCAAGAACACACAGTCGCCAACAGAAAACTAATGATCCACCCTATGAGCATCGGCATACTTCTTCTACCTATTCTGAGAAGCTACCAAATGCCCACGAATTTGCTCAACCTATTGCTCCGTCTCTCGAAGTATATCCGGTCCTAACGCACCCTATCCTCTAACCGATCTTAACTCAAAGGAGTATGGCAAGGACGACCATACAATGCCTGGAAGGGAGACATTCCTATGGAGCTGTGATATCCATTATTATAAGAAAACTCCATAAGGCATAGATATTCCTCCCAGCGTGACTGCTAGTCCATAACATACATGTGAAGCATGTCCTCTCAGACCTAATTCACACGCTCGGTATGACCATCAGTCTCTGGGTGATAAGTTGAACTGAAGTTCAACTGGGTCCCCAAAGCATGCTAAAGTGAGGTCCATAATACTGAAGTAAAGAAAGGATCTATATCTAAAATGATCCGCCTAAGAATCCCATGCAACCTCACCACATCTTCCAAGAAAACTCGTGACACCACTGCTACTGTATAGGAAGATAGAATAGGAACAAAATGAGAAACTTTGGTCAATCTATCAATAATGACCATGATAGCATCATGATGACGGGAACAAATAGGCAACCCCACTATGAAATCCATGGAAATGATATCCCATTTCCAATCCGATACCAAATTAGGTTGTAAAAGCCCTGCAGGGTGTTGATGCTTCGCCTTCACCCGCTGACAATCTAAACACTTCGACACAAAATCAGCAATGTCACGTTTCGTACTAGCCCGATGATATATTTGTCTAAGATATGCACGCATCTTCTTGACACCAAGGTGTGCCGAATAAGGTGCACGATGGGCCTCAGTCATGATCAAAATACGAAGACCCTCCAAAGGAGATACATAGATCTGTCCAAGATGTCGAAGAAGACCATCTGCCTCAAGATTATATCTAGAATATCTACCCTCTAATGGTCTTCCAGACTCTATCACAGCTCTAACATCCTGATAACAGGTGTCCTGAGGAAGAATCCCAAGAATTCTCTCTCTCAAGTCCACCCCAAGGGACAATGCTGCAACCTCATGTCGCCTATGACTCAAAGCATCTACCACTATATTATCTTTCCCCTGAATATATCGAACCTCAAAATCATACTCACAGAGGAATTCCATCCATCTTCACTATCGAGCATTCAAGTTTGGCCGCATGAAAATTTACTACAAACTATGGTGATCACTGTGCAACTCAAACCGACGCCCCAACAGAAAATCTCACCACCTAACCAATGCATGCACTACAGCTACCAACTCCAAGTCATGAACTGGATAGTTTAGCTCGTGGTCCTTGAGTTTACAAGACTTATAGGCTACACTTCTTCTATACCTTCTAAAGAGGCATCCGTGCATACCATTAAATCTCTAGATGGATCAAGAACTGCCAAAATCGGAGCACTAACAAGGAGTTCCTTCAAGGTCCAAAAAGTTGACTCACATTGCTCTGACCAAACAAATTTCTTCCCTTTCCTCTGAAGAGAAGTGATTGGGTGACCTATCCGGGGAAAACTCTGAACAAAGCAATGATAATATCCAGCCAAACCCATAAAACTTTGAACCTCAAAAACATTGGTCGGCGCTGGCCAATCTACAATGGCTTGGATCTTAGAAGGATCCATAGACACACCTTCTCCCGAAACTACATGACCAAGATAGTTTACCTCTGACTGGAAGAAATCACACTTCACCAAGTTGGCATAAAGTTGATTCTCCCTCAAGCACTGCAATACCTGTCGCAAGTGGCTCTTATGCTCTTCCATAGATCTAGAATAAATCAAAATGTCATCTAAGAACACAAGGACAAAATGATCAAGGTAGGTGCAGAAAACCCCATGCATGAGGCTCAAGAAAACTGAAGGTGTGTTCGTCAACCCAAATGGCACCACTGTGAACTCATAGTGACCATAACGGGTACGAAAAGTCATTCTATGAATGTCTGCATCATGAATGCGCAACTGATGATACCCAGATTTCATATCAATCTTAGAGAACACTTTATCTCCTTTTACCTGATAAAAAAGATCATCTATTTGAGACAATGGATATCGATTCATGATGGTAACCTTATTCAACTATCAGTAATCAATGCATAACTGAAGAGAACCATCCTTCTTCTTAACGAAGATAACTGGTGCACCCGAAGGAGAAACACTGGGATGAATGAACCCCTTGGCCATCAATTCCTCCATCTACAACTTCAACTCACTCAACTCCTGAGTAGTCATCCAATATGAAGCTCTCAAAATAGGTTCTGCACTAGGAACCAAGTCAATGCGAAAGTCTATGTCCTGCTTTGGAGGCATACCGGGAATATCCGTAGGAAACACATCAACATACTCTTGAAGAATAGGGTGACCATCAAGAGTGATTTCTTGACTCTCTTCCTCATCCACATCCTCAAGAGCAACTACAAAAAGTTGATACCCTCGATGCATACACCGCTTAAGTTGCATGGCGAAAATCATACATAAGGATATAGATCTCTGAACTCCAATGATCCCCACTTTCCTGCTATGATCATTTAAACACTCAACTATCTTCTAACAATAGTCTACATGAGTACTATGAGATGATAACCAATCCATCCCCAAGACAACTCCATAAGACCCCAAAGGAATGACTCAAAGGTCAACTAAAGTAACAAAGGGTCCTAGTTCCAACTCACAACTGGGAATGAAGGAATCTACGATCACACGCAAATCGGTAGCCAAATCTACTTGCCACCTATCCACCTACTTAGCATACGTGAGCCTGCACCACTCCATAATGGAGGAAGAAATGAAAGAATCAGAAGCACCGGAGTCAAAAAGTATAGAGATAAGAATACCACCCAACACACCTACATTCTCGATCAATGTACCCTGGTGCTTGGCCTAGTGGTCATCAATCGCTGCAAAAACTTTGGGATCTACCAACATCCCCCACTATCGACTTTGATGCTACTGGCCTCTGACTACCTATTTTATGAGAACACTGAGGGCATTGAGCGGCTATGTGGCCAAATAGACCACAAGAGAAGCAAGCTCCCCTACCAGGTCCTCTACCTCTAGACAGCCCATTGGACTGTTGGAAGCTTCCCCTACTAGGGGCCTAAGATGCACCCTGAGAGGACTGCCCTGGAAATCCCTGCCTACTCCTGTATCAGTTCTTATTATTCTTAGGCTGAGAGTTACCACCCTGCTGGCCCTAAAACTGCTTCGGCCTTGGCTGAAAACTCTATTGTTGTTGCCCACCCTTAGCAGGTGCCTAAGGACCCCTAAAAGGTGCAGCAGTCTGGGACTGATTCCCTCTAACTCTGGAACCACTGTAAGGTACACTCCCAATCTGCACTCCAGACTGACCGCCAAGAGCATGGCCAAGATTCTGCTCTACCAGCCTGGCTTTCGCCATGGCTACCTCTACTGAAATAGGCTCAAACACTCTCACTCATCCACTGATGCAGTCATTTAGACCCCTCAAGAAGTGTTGGACTAGCATCACCTCATCATTCCCAGTACTAACATATTGTTTGAGCTCATTAAACCTATGCTCAAACTAATCCACGGACATGTCGAACTGGCGTAATGCATAAAACTCATCTTCCCGAGACTGTCTCCACTGAGGTGAGAGAAAACGTGCTCTAAATCTCTCCTAGAAAATCTCCCAAGACATGGTGTTAATGTTCAAACCAATCCTCTTCCTCCAGCCTCCACCAAATAGAAGCAAAACTCTCGAGATGCATGATGGTGATTCTAGCCTTGGTGTTACTGCCATACAAATGCATGGCAAAAAACCAATCTAAACTAATCAACCAGGTCTTTTCCTCAAGACCACTACCCAAACTGCCAAAGGAAGGAGGATGGGATCTCATCAAATCTCTCATGTGTCCCAGATTAATTGAGTCCTAGTCCACTTGGACCTCTCTCCTTCTGGGAGACCTCTCTCTCTCCCTCTCCTCAAGATTATGTTGATGTGACTCTCCCACCTAAGCATGGATAGGTTGTTTGACCTCAGGTCTAGGGCCTAGTCTGGCTAACACCTCCTGAAACATCTGCCTCAACTCTTCCCTTTCAGGAACCTTCTCTGCTACATGCTACTCATTCTGATGAACAGACTGATCCTGCTCCTTACTCACATGAGTGGACTATGGTGAAGGACTATGACGGCTTGAACCTCGACCACATCCCCCACCTCTACCTCTATTGCACCCACCAACACAACCACCACCTTTAGCTTTCCTAGCCATAACCTAACACTGCACAAGAGAAAAAGGTTTAGATCTACAACAAGGTTATAGACAAGGGAAACACAAACACTAAGGCCTAATCAAAATTTCAAGTTGAATGGGCTCAATTTAAAACTAGAGTACCCAGTGTTGAAACATGGGCTCTGATACCAAATGTAATGCCTTGCTAGGAACCCCAAAGGAATAACCACACAGCTAAACAACTAAAGGTGAAAATATTTTTTATTTTTTATTTTTTAAAAGTATAAACCACATTAAGTGCTTTAATTACTACATTGCACATTTAATACACAAGTGGAAGTCTAACACAAGAATTCCTAAAGGGTTACGAACGAAGAATTATTCGAAAGGTTAAATTCCATTATTAAGATTAATCCAATTATCCATCAATTACTTATTAAACACAATAAACCATATTCACATAACAAATTACATCATTTAAAGATTGAAAGTATTACAATATATATTACTCTTCAAGAAAGCATTTGCACAAAGCATAAGGATAACTGATAAAATAAACATCCAATAACAAGATTACATTATTCATCAAATACATGGCTTCTAATAATACATATAAAATTACATCTTTACCAAATACCAAGGTTACATAATCCACTGATACAACTAACCACGTAGGTCTCAAATATAGAAATCTCCAACATGAGATGATATAAGAAACGCGAACCACAGAAATATCTGCGAAGCCAATCCTCGCATGAAGGCACGAACATAAACATCTGATGGGAAGTGGCACTACCACCTGATCATGTGATCCCAAAATGGAGTCACCCCACCGAGCAGAAGACCCTCAAGGAAGCACAAGCAAAACATGGTGAACAATACATGTGTGACTCCACAATACTCCAAGTGAACTCAACAACACAATACACTAGTGACCCTAAAGATAGAGTGTCATCGCATAGCTTATGATGGTTACCCTAGGTAGGCCTCCCTAGGTCTCGACCCCCAACTTGGGTTATCCTGGTAACCTTTCCTAAACCCCCAGTTCCATCCAAGACTCATGCGGACCCTACCAACCCTTCATGAAGACAAGGTGGTCGGTTTGCCATTCCAGGCCTTCCCACTACATCTTGAGTCTATACGAGCACTCAACCATGCACGGGGTACAATATCTTATTTAATGTTAAGAACTACCCACCCCCTAATCAATGATTAGTTTATCACTTATTATCTCACTTTCGAGGGGTTATCCAGCCAACCACTTCGGGTGCAGCCCCCACTCGAAAGCCACTCTCCCATAGGACACTATACAAACATGGTCTCTCTATGAGAACCCTATGATGATACTGACAGCCATGAAACCACTACAAAATATAGGTGATGAAAACATGGTCTTACTAACCCTTGGTTAACTATAAGGAATAAGCACTATATGGTTTAAAATGACAAGGTCATAAGGACAACACCTGATCAAGACGTACAATGAACACTACAATAGGATGACTAAACATTTACAAGAATTGCAATGAAATAAGCCCTTTGCTAAGAAATATCAATTCACTAAGATCATACTCAAACAATCTTTTGAAATTAATAAAATCATATATACTTGCTATTCGACATTTAAAATTTAATAAAACACAACCACATTGATTAAAAGAAATTGAAGTCGTCACTAATCTAATAAGGCTAGAAATTAACTAATCACTGATAACTCAATGATGAGCAAATAGTACCAAACCGGTACTGAGAGGGGGGGTGAATCAGTATAGACAAAATACAGTCCTAAACTGGTTCAACAGCAATTACTCTCCAAATGACTGGCAAATAGTGACACCAGTTTGAAACAGAGTGCAACCGGTAAAACCCAGAACAACTAAAACAATCATAAACCGGTTACTCACTTAGCTTTCCACTCAACTCAGAACTACACTACCATTTCACCCTTATGTATGAACAGGTAATCCATCATCATATCTTCACAACAACTAGTTCAACATGTTTTATTAATAGGCATAAAACACAGAACCATCATATGCTTAACAGGTAATAACAAAGCATCACAAGAAAAAAGAATCACACATGACACACATATTTTTCACGTGGAAACCCAACTAGGAAAAACCGCGGTGGGGATGAATACCCACAAGCTTGTTGTTGAACTCTTTGGAAGTTCGCTCTATTAGGAGCCTTATCCTGTTAAAGATAGATACAATAGGTTCTGTTAGGAACCGATCCTATTAGGGATCACCCTGTTAAGGGATGGCTACAATACCTGGTTAAGGGTTAAACCTTGTTATAGGATTTCAAGAACTCAATAGCTAGAGGATTTCCAGAGCTCTCTAGCTTTCCAAATCTCAATAACTTTGAGTCACCTTGTTAAGGGATTTACAACACACCGATTACGGCTACCCTATTAGGGGATTTTCCAACTATTGAGGTGGTTAGAGATCAATAGGTATTTCAATGATCTAGTAACAACACTCAATGCCAATGCAAATCCGCTTAAGCTCCTCTTCACCTTCTGCACTTAGACTCTACAAGTATCACTTCTCTCCTCTGGTCTAGCAAGAAAGGTGTATCCCTTCTCTTGGATACTCCCACACAAATTTTGCCAACAACCTCTGAAAGAGTCACAACATCGACCTTATAGGATAACAGATAGGTCAGTAGCATAAACCCTAAACCCTAGACCTGTTAGGTTAAGGAATTCAAACGGTTCAATCCTAACCATTGATCATACTGAATTGAATGCAATAGTCTTGATCCAATCTCAAAACATTCTCCATCATTTGTTTTCCACCGATTTTATGGCGGCTGATAACCCATCACACGTTATCATTGTTTACAGACTTCACACATTCCCGAGGTAGATATGAATAATCTCCTTTATGCAAGATCCTTCACGCGCACAAGGCTGACGTGGCAACATGATCTGTTCTTCATTACAATGCTAACTCATCACACAATGTCATCGATTGAGCCATACAGGATTGAAGCACTTTAACTGGAAACCTTGAAGTTGAGACTACCAACCGGTAGTCATACAACGCTTCCATGTGTCGACTCCCATAACCATATGCCAGTTCATCTTGAACAGGCACACCGCTTCACTTTGGCACAAATGTTGGTTCACAGTGTTATACCAGTTCTCACATATGCCGGTTCATACCTCTTCAACATATTGACATCAATGACAACATAAAATGTCATTATATCCACATACCGGTTCACATAATGCCAACAATCACAAGTAACCAATTTGCCCCCTTTCAATTTTGAACAAGCAAAGATCATAATAACTTAATGTATAAAACATACCATATTAAATAATACTTTTTCCACAAAAGCATCATTTAATTTAATTTTTCCCAAATAATGTGATTTCTAATAATATTAAAAAAATCACATTAAATATATATATATATATAATAATATAAATATATGTATATAATTATATATTTGACAAATATATAGCTATATACACATATCATATTATGTATGTATATCTTATCTAAAAATAGCTCAAATAACAGATAAAACTACTTTAGAAACAATAATTATAAAAGAAAATTTACATTTAAAATAATAAATATATATATGTGTGTGTGAGTGCGTGTGTGTGTTTAAGTTCTGATACTAAATGTAAAGTACAGATGCCAATAGCTAACAAGATGAGAGGGGGGGGGTGAATCATACAAACTTAATCTTCAATAAAATCAACAGATTCAACCTCGGTAACTTATACTTCAGCAATATAAACAAAAACTGCTAAACATGTTAACTCATAAACACATAATCATCATAACACTCATAACACTCATAACACCAAATTTAACATGGAAACCCAAATAGGGAAAAACCATTGTGGGATTTCGGACCCACTAAGAAATATACTCTTCTAGAGTATGCTCGGTTAAAAGCAAATCCTGTTAAAGATTACAAACACATTGCTAGATGTGACCCGGTTAAGGGATTTCCCTCAGATCTGTTAGGATCTTCACTTTGTTGTGAATGACCTCACCTTTTTCATTTAGCTTGTTTCTAAAAATCCACTTAGTACCAATAAAATTTTTGTCCTTTGGTCTTGGGATCAGTGTCCGTGTGTCATTCTTCTTGATTTGATCAATCTCATCTGTCATAGCATTTACCCAATCTTCACTATTGAATGCCTCTTTCACTATTCTTGGTTCAAATTCAAATATCAGACATGTGTTCTATCTCAGTTTGTTCCTTGTCATCACTGTATCATCCTTATCTCCTATAATCTGACTTGATGCATGATGTCTTCTGACATATTTGGCTAATATAGGCTCAGTAGGTTCTGTATGATCTTCTTCATCACTCGGTAACTGGACATTATCTTCATTTTCTTCAGCAGCTTTCTCGATAGGACTTCTCGGTTGAACATAAGAAAATTCTTCATAATCTTCTAGTTCTTTGGAATTTCCTTCATCATTTCTTTCTGCAAATTCATCAATTTTCACATTTGCACTTTCCACTATTTTGTTAGATGATTTGATCAGACATTTAAATGCTTTACTTCTAGAAGAATAACGAAGAAATGTTCCTTCTTTACATTTCTGATCAAACTTTCCATTTCTGTCATCTTTGAAAAACATAGCATCTACTTTCAAAGACTTTAAAATAACTTACATTAGGTTTCTTGTCATACCAGATCTAATATGGTGTCTTCATAGTTCCTTTCTTCAACTGAACTTGGTTCAAGGTGTAAACTGCAGTGCTGATTTCTTCTCTCCAAAATGTTTGAGGTACCCTCTTTTCTATCATCAGTGTTCTTGCACAATCCACAATTGATCTGTTTCTTCTCTCATCTATCCTATTTTGTTGAGGTGTTCTCGGTGTAGATACTTGCCTCTTTATACCATGATCATTGCAGAATAAGTTAAATTCATCAGAAGTGAACTCTCCTCCTCTATCAGATCTAAGACATTTCAGCTGTCTTCCTGTTTCATTTTCAACTCTTGCCTTGTACCATTTAAACATTTGAAAATCTTCTCATTTTTCTTTTAAAAACATGACTGACATCATCCTTGAGTAATCATCCACAAATAATATGAAATATTTATCACCATAATAACTTTGAACTTTCATAGGACCACAAAGATTAGTATGTACTGGATATAAAATTCCTTTATAAGTGTAGGACTTACTTGTAAAGCTTGATCTTGTCATCTTACCCATCTGGCATCCTCGACACATAGCATTCTTAGGTTTTTCAAGACTCAGTAGACCTCTTACTCGGTGCTTCTTACTTATTTTTATCAGATTATCAAAATTTACATGACAAAACCTTTTATGCCATAACTAGGTATCATCTATCTTAGCATAAAGACACTTGTTCCTAGTTGAGTCAAGATGAAATGTATTACCTTTTGTTTGTGTCCCGGTAGCAGCTAACTTTCCACGCTTGTCATGAACTTTGACAATTCCTTTCTGAAATTATATTCGGTATCCTGTATTGTTTAGTTGTGCTACACTCAACAAATTGTATTTCAATCCTTCAACCCAGTATACATCATCACATTTAGCATTGTCAAGAAGTGTTATAGATCCTTTACCTTTCACCGGACATGGTGCATCATTACCAAATCTTACATAGCCTCCATCATAGTCTTCTAATTAACAAACTTGTGTTTATCACCTGTCATGTGATGTGAGCATCCACTATCTATGATCCAAGAGTCATTATTATTTATGTGAGATATTAGGGCTTTTTCTTCATACCTTTCTTCATCAGATCCATCTTTAATAGCCACATAAACAACTTCCTCAGTATCAGTTTCATCATATTTTTCATCATTGGATTCCTCATCAGCAACTAGGCATGTCTTTCTATCTCTCCTTCGAAAGTCTCAGTGTCCTTTGTAGCGGTTGTCTTTCTACCTATTATCTCGGTATTCTCTCTTTTCACTAGATTCTTTGTCAGGGCCGTTAGAAGCCATATGTCCTATTTTATCAAAATATTGAAACATTTTAAAGGTAGCTTCCCTTTATACTTACCTTTTCCTCTCGGTAACCTTCTGGCTAATAATGCATCAAACTCTTCTTGCTTCTTGATTTCTTCATACAATTTGTGCACTTCTTCCATGTTCTTGTGAAATCTTTCACTTGCTCCATTGTGATTCCCTTCAAATTACTTACTCATTCTATCATTGTAATCATCAGATTCACCAATATGAAAAGAACTGAACGCAGATTCTACTTTATATATCGAAGACCCACTGTTATCAAAATTACTTAACTCAAATGCATGTAGCTTACCAATAGCAGCATCCAAAGAAACTGGCATGTTAGGTACATACCTCAATTCATTGATTGCAAAGACTCGAATAGCATAAGCTGGTAGAAGGGTTCTCAACAACTTGTTATATCCTTTTCTTCAATAGTTCCACCTCCTCCTTTAATTTGATTGACAATCTCCTTTAGTCTTGTATTGTATTGGGTTATGTTCTCACCTTCATTCATTCTCATTGATTCAAGTTGTCCTCTTAGACTATCTACTTATTCTCTTTGAACATGTTCATCACCTCCATACACAGATATGAGCTTAGTCCACATTGCTTTTGCATCATTACAGCCTTCTAGATCATTAAACTCTGAGTCAGTCAATGCTGATGTTATTTCAATCATAGCTTGAATATGTTCTTGCTTTGCCTTTATCTCTTCCAAGCTCATAGGGTTGGTGCTCAATGCAATGTAATCATTCTCCATATAATATGTTGCATATTCTCTAGTTCCTGATAAATGCAGCTTCATCCTTTTCTGCCATGTGGAGAAACTTGACTTGTTCAGCTTCGGTGCATCCCTTTTATATATCTTCGGATCTTTGCCTCAAGTACCTTTAAACTTTTCTTCCGAAGTCCAAAGCTCTGATACCAATTGTAAGTTCTGATACTAAGTGTAAAGTATAGATGACAATAGCTAACAAGATGAGAGGGGGGGTCAATCATACAAACTTAATCTTCTGTAAAATCAACAGATTCAACCTCGGTAACTTATACTTCAGTAATATAACCAAAACTGCTAAACATGTTAACTCATAAACACATAATCATCATAACACTCATAACACCAGATTTAACATGGAAACCCAAATAGGGAAAAACCACTGTGGGATTTCGGACCCACTAAGAAATATACTCTTCTAGAGTATGCTCGGTTAAAAGCAAATCCTATTAAAGATTACAAACACATTGCTAGATGTGACCCGGTTAAGGGATTTCCCTCAGATCTGTTAGGATCTTCACTTTGTTAGAAGTGACCTTGTTAAAGGATTTCAAACACTCATTTAGAATGTTACCTTGCTAGAGGGTTTACAAATAAGACTTTTAAGTCCACTTGATTAAGAGATTTTTTGTCACTTACAAAATAACAGTAATAAAATATATCTGCAACTTCACATCTAAAATGCTAAAGCAGATTCTTATTTTCTCAAAACAATCTAGTCATAGGACTTATCTTGTCCCTCTACTGGGATCTCTACTCTGTTATTCAAACAGGTCTTCAAGCTTCTATGCTCGGTAATCACTATGTAGCATCCATGTGCTTACACTTGCCCGAATACATTGTTTATCAACAATTCCTTATTTATAAACAATTGCTAACCGCTTAATCTCCTTGATCACATTTCCCATGATCAATATTAGCCGTCAGATCTTCAAACTTGACTAGGTTCAATGTATCCTTCTGATCTAAAAATGTTTTACCTTGCCTAGGGACTTGCATTCCCTTCTTGGAACTTGCACAAGGTTATTGTGGTTCAATCTGCGTTGTAGATCTTCCTGCCAATTTTCCTTTTCTATAGATCCTTAACAAACTTCATGCACGACATACCAATCATTTATACATCTCTAGCTAATCATTGTCCTTTATTAAATAATGCTTTTATCCATCCAATGCGCACTGTCATAACTCGGTTGCAACTCAGTAAATACTAAAATTTACTTGGTAGACATTTCACCTTCATTAACCGATATCAATAACCTTAGGGTTTACCGACTAGGTTCTTTGCTCGGTGACATAGTATAGTATTAACCTTACAATCAACATCATATGTAGGATATCAAAACAATCTAAACATCATCATCTCATCATTGTCTAACTCGGTAATAGTTGCCCATTGAATAACTTATTTCTCCCCTTATTCATCACATTCTTTCTGTGTCTTTTATCGACATCTTAATTCTCTTCAAATCAATCTTCTCAAGATATGGCATCATCATACTGAATCAGAAAATCAATTTCTTGACATCAATGACAAAATAATGTTATAAAGATAGTTATCATCCTTCTTCAGTTATATCAATAGTCTCCAACAACCTTCTCAATATCCTTACTGAATATCAACAATCTTTCTTTCTACTAAAATGCCAACAATCTTTCTTACTGTAATGCCAACAATCTCCCCCTTTGGCATTGATGGCAAAAACCAGCAATTAAATGGTAATACCAACAATATATTCAAATTGATTCGGATTCAGATTTTTGTTAGACTTCTCTTGTTATCCTTGAGCTGTTGTCTTGCATTTAGTCTTCTCTGTTTTGCAATTTTCTCCCCTTGTCATTAGTCTTGTGTTATTCATCATTCAAGATTTTACCATTTAGTCTTCTCCCCCTTTGACAATAATGCCAAAAAGTAAAAGAACTAAATCATGATTGCTTCTTCTGTGAAGTGATTTGTCTTGCTATGTATCATCTCAGTCTTGGTCAGAGCAACTTATCTCTATTCACTATTTCCTGCACAACTTTAGAAAACCTTCTAAAGTGCGTAAATCAGCATCAATCCACACATAATATTCTGTAGATTCATCAAATTGATTCTTTCACCAAACTCGATCAGTGAGTAGAAGATAGGGGTAGGACCCCTAACTTGTTTTTGAGATACTCAAAAGTGTCCTTTGGCAATGGCTTTGTGAAGATGTTTGCTAATTGTTCTTTTGAACTGATATATTTCAGCACAACTTTCTTCTCTTGAACTTCTTCTTTGAGATAATGATACTTTATAGATATATGCTTTGTCTTAGAGTGCATTACTAGAATCTTTGAAATGTTAATGGCACTATTATTATCACAGAATATAGTTACTGGCTCGGTAACTTTCTCATTTATACCTTCCAACAGTTGTTTGATCCATGCTATATTGGTACAATTCAATGCTACAGCAACATATTCAGCTTCTGTTGTTCACTGTGAAATACATCCTTGTTTCTTGCTAAGCCAACTTACTAGTCTTTCTCCCAAAAAGAAAGCTCCACCACTTGTGCTTTTCCTGTCATCAATGTTGCCTGCCCAATCGGCATCAGTATAAACTTTTAAATCAAAATTATTCCTTTTTTCATATACTAAGCCATAATCTTCAGTGCCTCTCAAGTATATGAAAATTCTCTTGATTGCTGTCATATGTGTTTCCTTGGGATCTACAGAGAATCTTGCTACAATACCTACTGCATGTGCTATATCCGGTCTACTATGCACAACATATTGCAACTTTTCAATCATAGATCAGTAAAGTGTCTCATCAACAGATGCAGATTCATCATTCTTTGATAGTTTATAGTTAGTAGTCATAGGAGTACTTACTGGTTTAGAATCCTCCATTCCAAATTTGTAGTATCTGTAAACCTATAAAGTACTTTATCTCACCGATTAGTGACATCTCAAATTCTTTGCACATTTCATTTCCAAAATTCTTGCATAAAGAGTCATTTCCACAAAATATAATATCATCAACAAATATGGTTGAGATCAGTATTCCATTGTTCTCATCATTCTTCATATACATATTGTTGTTTTCACTTATCCTTATAAAACCAATCTCGATTAAGTAAGAGTGCAGTCTTTCATACTATGCTCTAGGTGCTTGTTTCAGACCATATAAAGCTTTGTTCAGTTTGCATACCTGATCTTTACTCTTGTCTTAAACAAATCCTTCAAGTTGTTCTATATAAAATTCTTCTTCTAATATACCATTCAAAAATGCAGATTTAACATCCATTTGATATACCTTGAAATTTTTGAAAGTAGCATATGCCAACAATGTTCTTACTCCCTCAAGTCTAGCCATCGGTGCAAAAGTCTCACCATAATCTATTCCTTCTTCTTGAGCATAACCTTTGCAAACTAGTCTTGCTTTGTTGCGAATAACCTCACCTTTTTCATTTAGCTTGTTTCTGAAAATCTACTTAGTACAGATGACATTTTTGTCCTTCAGTCTTGGGATCGGTGTCCATGTGTCATTCTTCTTGATTTGATCAATCTCTTATGTCATAGCATTTACCCAATCTTCACTTTTGAATGCCTCTTTCACTATTCTTGGTTCAAATTCAAATATCAAACATGTGTTTTGTCTTAGTTTGTTCCTTGTCATCACTAGATCATCCTTATCTCCTATAATCTGACTTGATGCATGATGTCTTCTGACATATTCGCTAATATAGGCTTGGTAGGTTCTGTATGATCTTCTTCATCACTCGGTAACTGGACATTATCTTCATTTTCTTCAGCAACTTTCTCGGTAGAACTTCTTGGTTGAGCATAAACAAATTCTTCATAATCTTCTAGTTCTTTAGAATTTCCTTCATCATTTCTTTCTGCAAATTCATCAATTTTCACATTTGCACTTTCCACTATTTTGTTAGATGATTTGATCAGACATTTAAATGCTTTACTTCTAGAAGAATAACAAAGAAATGTTCCTTCTTTACTTTTCTGATCAAACTTTCCATTTATGTCATCTTTGTGAACATAGCATCTACTTCCAAAGACTTTAAAATAACTTACATTAGGTTTCTTGTCATACCAGATCTCATATGGTGTCTTCATAGTTCCTTTCTTCAATTGTACTCGGTTCAGGGTGTAAACTGCAGTGTTGATTGCTTCTCTCCAAAATGTTTGAGGTACCCTTTTTTCTATCATCAGGGTTCTTGCACAATCCACAATTGATCTGTTTCTTCTCTCGGCTATCCTATTTTGTTGAGGTGTTCTCGGTGTAGATACTTGCCTCTTTATACCATGATCATTGCAGAATAAGTTAAATTCATCAGAAGTGAACTCTCCTCCTCTATCAGATCTAAGACATTTCAGTTGTCTTCCTATTTCATTTTCAACTCTTGCCTTGTACCATTTAAACATTTCAAAAGCTTCTCATTTTTCTTTTAAAAACATGACTGACATCATCCTTGAGTAATCATCCACAAATAATATGAAATATTTATCACCATAATAACTTTGAACTTTCATAGGACCACAAATATCAGTGTGTACTAGATCTAAAATTCCTTTATAAGTGTAGGACTTACTTGTAAAACTTGATCTTGTCATCTTACCCATCTGGCATCCTCGACACATAGCATTCTTAGGTTTTGCAAGACTCGGTAGACCTCTTACTCGATGCTTCTTACTTATTTTCATCAGATTATCAAAATTTACATGACAAAACCTTTTATTCCATAACCAAGTATCATCTATCTTAGCATAAAGACACTTGTTCTGAGTTCAGTCATGATGAAATGTATTACCTTTTGTTTGTCTCCCGGTAGTAGCTAACTTTCCATGTTTGTCATGAATTTTGACAATTCCTTTCTGAAATTCTATTCAGTATCCTGTATTGTTTAGTTGTGCTACACTCAACAAATTGTATTTCAATCCTTCAACCCAGTATACATCATCATATTTAGCATTGTCAAGAAGTGTTATAGATCCTTTACCTTTCACCGGACATGGTGCATCATTACCAAATCTTACATAGCCTACATCATAGTCTTCTAATTTGACAAACTTGTGTTTATCACCTGTCATGTGATGTGAGCATCCATGTCTATGATCCAAGAGTCATTATTATTTATGTGTGATATTAGGGCTTTTTCTTCATACCTTTCTTCATCGGATCCATCTTTAATAGCCACATAAACAATATCCTCAATATCAGTTTCATCATATTTTTCATCGTTGGATTCCTCATCAACAACTAGGCATGTCTTTCTGTCTCTCCTTCTGAAGTCTCGGTGTCCTTTGTAGTGGTTGTCTTTTTGCCTATTATCTCGGTATTCTCTCTTTTCACTAGATTCTTTGTCAGGGCAGTTAGAAGCCATATGTCCTATTTTATCAAAATATTGAAACATTTTAAAGGTAGCTTCCCTTTATACTTACCTTTGCCTCTCGGTAACCTTCTGGCTAATAATGCTTCAAACTCTTCTTGCTTCTTGATTTCTTCATACAATTTGTGCACTTCTTCCATGTTCTTGTGAAATCTTTCACTTGCTCCACTATGATTCCCTTCAAAGTACTTACTCATTCTATCATTGTAATCATCAGATTCACCAATATGAGAAGAACTGAATGCAGATTCTACTTTATATATCGAAGACCCACTGTTATCAAAATTACTTAACTCAAATGCATGTAGCTTACCAATAGCAGCATCCAAAGAAACTAGCATGTTAGGTACAGACCTCAATTCATTGATTGCAAAGACTCGAATAGCATAAGCTGGTAGAAGGGTTCTCAACAACTTACTTGTTATATCCTTTTCTTCAATAGTTCCACCTGCTCCTTTAATTTGATTGACAATCTCCTTTAGTCTTGTACTATATTGGGTTATATTCTCACTTTCATTTATTCTCATGGATTCAAGTTGTCCTCTTAGACTATCTGCTTTTTCTCTTTGAACATGTTCATCACCTCCATACACAAAAATGAGCTTAGTCCACATTGCTTTTGCATCATTACAGCCTTCTAGATCATTAAACTCTGAGTCGGTCAATGTTGATGTTATTTCAATCATAGCTTGAATATGTTCTTGCTTTGCCTTTAACTCTTCCAAGGTCATAGGGTTGGTGCTTGGTGCAATGTAATCATTCTCCAGATAATATGTTGTATATTATCCAATTCCTGATAAATGCAGCTTCATCCTTTTCTGTCATGTGGAGAAACTTGACTTGTTCAGCTTCAGTGCATCCCTTTTATACATCTTCAGATCTTTGCCTCAAGTACCTTTAAACTTTTCTTCCGAAGTCCAAAGCTCTAATACCAATTGTAAGTTTTGATACTAGATGTAAAGTACAAATTCCAATAGCTAACAAGATGAGAGGAGGGGAGTGAATCATACAAACTTAATCTTCCATAAAATCAACAGATTCAACCTCGGTAACTTATACTTCAGCAATATAACCAAAAATTGCTAAACATGTTAACTCATAAACACATAATCATCATAACACTCATAACACTAGATTTAACGTGGAAACCCAAATAGGGAAAAACCACTATAGGATTTCGGACCCACTAAGAAATATTCTCTTCTAGAGTATGCTCGGTTAAAAGCAAATCCTATTAAAGATTACAAACACATTGCTAAATGTGACCCGGTTAAGGGATTTCCCTCAGATCTGTTAGGATCTTCACTTTGTTAGAAGTGACCTTGTTAAAGGATTTCAAACACTCATTTAGAATGTTACCTTGCTAGAGGGTTTACAAATAAGACTGTTAAGTCCACTCGCTTAAGAGTTTTTCTGTCACTTGCAAAATAACAGTAATAAAATATATATGCAACTTCACATCTAAAATGCTAAAGCAGATTCTTATTTGCTCAAAAAAATCTAGTCATAGGACTTATCTTGTCCCTCTTCTGGGCTCTGTACTCTGTTATTCAAATAGGTCTTCAAGCTTCTGTGCTCGGTAATCACTATGTAGCATCCCTATGCTTACACTTGCCCGCATACATTGTTTATCAACAATTCCTTATTTATAAACAATTGATAACCGTTTAATCTCCATGATCACATTTCCCATGATCAAACTTAGCCGTCAGATCTTCAAACTTGACCAGGTTCAATGTATCCTTTCGATATGAAAATGTTTTACCTTGCCTAGGGACTTGCATTCCCTTATTGGAACTTGCACAAGGTTATTGCGGTTCAATTTGTGTTGTAGATCTGCCTGCCGATTTTCCTTTGTCATAGATCCTTAACAAACTTCATACATGACATACCAATCATTTATACATCTCTAGCTAATTATTGTCCTTCATTAAATAATGCTTTTATCCATCCAATGCGCACTATCATAACTCGGTTGCAACTCGATAAATACTAAACTTTACTCGATAGACATTTCACCTTCATTAACTGATATCGATAACCTTAGGGTTTACCAACTAGGTTCCTTAGGGTTTACCAACTAGGTTCTTTGCTTGATGACATAGTATTGTATTAACCTTACAATCAACATCATATGAAGGATATCAGAACAATCTAAACATCATGATCTCATCATTGTCTAACTCGGTAATAGTTGCCCATGAATAACTTATTTCTTCCCTTATTCATCACATTCTTTCTGTGTCTTTTACCGACATCTTAATTCTCTTCAAATCAATCTTCTCAAGATATGGCAACATCATACTGAATCAGAAAATCAATTTCTTGACATCAATGACAAAATAATGTTATAAAGATAGTTATCATCCTTCTTCAGTTATATCAATAATCTCCAACAACCTTCTCAATATCCTTATTGAATATCAACAATCTTTCTTTCTACTGAAATGCGAACAATATTTCTTACTGTAATGCCAACAATATATATATAGAGAGAGATAATATAAAAAAAAATCTGAATATCAAAAATTTGGGCGAGACGTTTTATTCTTTTTCAAACAATGTCGAAAACCCCAACGAACTAAAAGTTAGCAAGCAGTTTGTTTTATAACACGATTGTTGATTGTAAGTGGTAGTGACACTACCAATGGTAGCAGTGACTACCAATTGTAGCGTTACTACCAAAGGTAGTAGCATCTAACATCCCACGTGGTGGGGGAAGGTGGGTCCCCTGCCACGTGGGTCCATAATATATTTTATTTAATATTTATTTATTTTATAAAATTTTACTGGTAAAATTTACTGCACCCAAAATGAACTCTGTAAAAATAGAGGAAACAGAAAAAAATTTTGAAAGAAAATTTCTTAATAAAAAATTCCATTTATAGATAGATACTGTAGACGTATAAAAATAACCATATTCCTAAATGAATATTTTATGTTTATTTCTATGTTTAATTAAATCCAATTTAATTAAATTATCCGCATTCCTCTATTTAATTAAGTAAATTGCCTAATTAAATTCACTATACCATTTAATAGGATAATTCATTTTATTCAATTAAAGCCCCTATCCACTTTTTAATTAAATTCAAATTTAATTAAAATAGTTATCATAAATTAAATAAATCTAATTTATTTAATTGCAATCAAATTAAAATAAAGCAATTTATTTTAATAAAACCTATTTTCCCTCACCCACTTGCAAAATCCTACACCTCCCACTTGCATCCTAAATCCTATTCCTAATTCTTCTAGAATTCTTCTAAACCTAATCAATTAACCCAAAACCCATCCATTATCCCTTTCCCCTAAATTTGAGGAGGTCACTTCTCAAATTTGGAGTAAAGTCTTCAAAAGGCATTAAAGCCTTTATCCATTCAACAAGCTAACTTGTTGAATGCCCCCAAATTTGGAAGGACTCTTACAAATTTGTCCCCAAAGTCTTCATAACCATTAATAGTTAACTCAAACCTTCTTACATGGTTAAAGAATTTCCATAAACTCAACCTCCATGTAACCCAAGGGTCTCATCAAGCATTTATTGCTTTGACCATGGTTATCCTTAAACCTTTGCACAAGAGTTTATCCTTTGGGTAAAAGCTTTATCCAATGGGTAATCTTAACTTAACCTTAACCCTTACCCCGAAGATAACCATGAGGTCTTCTCAAGCATTTAATGCTTCCTACCTCTCCCCTCAACCCAGTCTTATGTTGACAATTGTCACCATTTCATGGGTGCAAATTGCAAACATGGATTCTCAACTTTCAAACTTAGCCCTTGATTAACTCTTTCAATCCTGACCATCCCTTGCCCTATTTTTGCTATAAATAGAGCTCTCATTCCTCCATTTTCATAGATCCAAGTCTTTAGCATCTCACTTATACTCAAATCCATTCAAGCTTTCATATCTCATTTTATGCTCATCATTTAGCTTCTCTTTTAAATCAGGAATTAATCTAAATATGCTAATTTAGAGTATGTTCCTCATCATTTAGCTTAATCATTGAACTAATATAGTATGCTAGGATAGTATTTGTTTACTAATCTTGTCATCCCATAGCTAGTTTATTGCATTTCTAGAATCATGCATAGCTTAGGATGCATCTCATACTAAAACAACAAAAAGCATCCCTCATTCTTGCATTTGCCATCCCTAAACCATTTTGCTTAGTGATCTGAGAGCAAAAACATTGGTTTGAGGGACCGTGCAAGATAGAGAACCATGGAACCATCCTTTGGAAGCTGAGTTATGCTTCATGACTCCATAGCTTGCACCAAGAAGTCTTGTGGGTGTGTGAGCAAGGCTCCATAGAGCTCCATTTTTCACGTTTTGAGTTCTATCAACCCGCTTTTCCCACATACATTTCTAGCGCCCACCATGGGGCATTACCCCATATATCTAATCGGTTTTGAAATATATCCACTGTTGCAGGTTCGTGGAAAACGAGAATCAGGACGTGGGAATCATTTCCTAGCACATCTGGTTAACAGCCTAGCGCATCCAGTTCACTGTTCAATGCATGGGGTCCATCACCTAGCGCGTCAAGTCTATTTATTAGCGCATAAGCATTAAAATTTTTCCTGTAGTTCTCGGCATGGACGACAAATAGAGCAGCACTTTCGGCACATAGAGTAGTGCATCCCCAAAACAGTGTAGCACGTTGAAGACTTCTTTTAGCGCATCATGGCTATTATGTAGCGCGTACAGTTTGTTCTGTAGCGCATCAAAAACAGGCAGAAATTAAGGTTCCAAAATCTATAACTGAGAATAAGAAAATAGACTTGTTGAAGTCCACCAACCATCTAACATTTTTTAACTTATCTTCTTGCAGGATTCTAAAAAAAATTGTTGCAGATGGGAGCTTAAACTTTAAGAATTTAAGATAGTTAGAATTTTCACTAACTTAGTTAAGTTAGTTTAAATTTTTTATTATTTTTTTTTTTTTTTAAATTTCTTCTATTTCTAAAAGAATTGAACTCACTTATTTCCTTTGGGCTATAAAAAGAATCACTAAACCAAACATTTCTTGCTTTCGTAGGAGAAAACCTATTTTTGGGCTCTAAAAAGAACAAGACAAACCATCTCTTTTTGCAAAATAGATCAATAAAAAGAACCTCACCATCCTTTGGTGTTTAAAAGGATTCATCTTCAATTTCTATACAAGGGAAAGAACCTCACCTAAAAAGCTTTGTTACAATCAAAGAGGGAAGTAATTCCCCTTTTGTTTACCGATTTTTCTTTGTTGACCAAAATGAACCTTTTTGCTTTGTTGACTCGGTTATTTTTTTAGATTAAATAATCATTGATTTGGGGAAGTAAAATTAACACCATGCTTTTTTGGAGCAACATCTCCAAATAGAGGTGAGCAAATCACTGAATTGAAGGCTTAAAAAGAACCTTGTTTGCCTTGTTTCGAAAGTGGAAGGTATATGCTCTCCCCTTAACTCGGTGATCAAAAAGTCAGACCACTCTTAAAAGCTTTCTTTATTTCAAGCAGTACATCCTTTAGCAGGTCTACCTTCCCGAGGAGTTGGAATCAACTCTTAAAGCCATTTATGGCTGGTGTGAAGGGAACGACCTAAGTGGGAAACGACTTTGACGCCAAGTATTCCAACCCACTATAATCAAAAGTGAAAAGTGATGAAAGTCCTTTTCAACAGTTGTGCACAGCGATTAGCCTTCCCCCAGTATCCTCGAGATACGTAAAGTCTTTGTTCTAAAGGTTGGGAAGCCTCCTAAGGGAGTTTATCACTAATGGCCGATCAGGAAGCCTGATTACGAGCCATAGAAATAGAAACTTTGAACTGAGTCAGTAACCAGACATTTATAACATCATAGTGCAAGGTTGGGGAAGAATCCACCTCCAAGATTACTCAGCATATATCTCCCAAGATAACTACTCAATTGTGAAGTAATTCACTTTGGGTTAATTTCTGGCAAAAGGCAAAAAAACGGGTGCCCTCTAGGGGGTGACATAGTTGTTTGAGCTGACAGAGTATCGAGACTAGTGGGCTATGATGTTATTTATGACCTTTGAATAAAGAGTCTTTCTAAAGTGTATTTTTTTGTATCCAAACCTGTTAAAACATTGAGGATTTGAACACATCCTCACAGAACATACACTTTTTGTTAGATTAAGCAAAAATGGTTGTCCTCTTTGTGCTGTGCTTACATTTATTACTTCAGAAAATCATCCATCAAAGCTGAAAAACTCACAATCAAATCCCAAAATTGCAGAAAAACCAACCAAAGGAAAAATCAGGGCAGATTAGCGCGGGGGGACAACTCCTTAGCGCATAGGGTATTTCTGTTAGCGCATCCAACCATCAAGTTAGCGTGTCTGTTCCAAACAGTAGCATTTTATCCCAAGTCTAAAATAGTGTTAAACATTTAGCACATCAGAAAAATAGTTTAGTGCGTTGAAGCATCAGCTTAGCGTGTAGAAACCAAAATTTAGCGCATCAAGTTTAACAGTTAGCGCATAGCAGGCCCATACTAGCGCATAACCTTTCAAAACAAAGAACAAAATTTTAAACAGTCAAAACTTTTAGCGCGTGTCTGGGGGTAGCCTAGCGCGTGTGGTCATTCTTTTAGCGCATGAAGTAAATTTGGTAGCGCATCCTACCTCTGTTTTAGCGCGTGACCAAAAGTAAAAAGACAGGGGGCAAAACAGTGAGGAATTTTAAAATTTTTGAAAACATTTTCAGAAGCCTCTTTCCATCAGCATCATTTTCCATCAAAGCGAAGTAGTAAAAATGAGACTTTAAAAGCTATTTCTTGAGCCAAATTTGTGTCAAAACAAATGTTGTAAAAATCTGAAACTGATCACATGATAAAACATATCTATCTTATCATAATCCGGAAACCTCATCACAAGTATCAACAGAATCCTTTACCATCTCATGGATTCCATCTCAAAAACACTTGTTTAAAATATTTTAGGTTGTCAAATCAAGTCTCCATATTGGGAGGCTTTTATCCATATCATTTGACACACTTTGTCGTGAAGGGGCATCTAAACCTTCATTTTGATGGAGTAAGACTTGAATTTTCAAAACAAGATCAAATTGAATCCAAACAAATCAAAGGAAACCATTGATCACTCATGCATGACTAATCCCCATATTCTGAGAAGAAAGAATCTTTATCGTAACATCACGTTGAAGAAACAACAACCTAGTTTTTCCAAATTCATCAAGAGAAATAAGTTTTTATACATCAATCGTCAACTCTTCAAATCTCATCGAGTATTCCTTCATCATGTCAAACGTTATATCCAAAACAAATCCAACGAATTTGACAAAGAGCCTTTAAAAACTAGGGCATATTGTCAAAAGTCCGATTTTAATCAAATCATAAACCGTGGAGGAAGGATCAATCCGGCATTCTTGCCCGACGAGTGTATCACTTATAACACACCCCAACTAGAACCACCAACCCCTGAGCAACACATCGAAGAGGATTTTGTCCCCTTCATCACTGAAAGCTTCTACTAAAATGCATGTTACTCGCTCTCAACAAAACTGACAAAGCGAGACACACGCAGAGTCTAGTATGAATCGCAGATTGTCAAATCCTTTCGAAGGTCCACACCTAGAGGAGACTGAAATTTCTGAAGAGCTTCTTCAGGAATGTCAGGAAAGCGCTTCATTCCAAAAGCTTGTAGAAAGGCTCATGGAAAATGACAAAGAAAAATATTTGCTCATGCTCACAAGTAAAGGAGTAAAACTCCCTGAAAACCTTGATGCAGATGTGTTTAGGACACACCCTCAGCATTACGAATATCAAGAACGACAACGGGAAAGGGAAGCACAAGACCTTGAACAAAACATCCCGGATCAAAACATACCAGAACAACATACACTAGTGCAAAACATCCTGGATCAAAATAGACTAGAGCAACATACGCCAAGACAATACCTTCCCGAGCAAAACATACCATTTCAAACACCGTTTCAACCCAGGATCAATACAAGGGAAGAACTATTCCCTCAAAAAAACAATGTGCCTTTGGCTGCCCTTACTCAACAAATGCAAATGTTACAAAGACAAATGCAAGACATGCAACAAGGGACAACAGTACGATACTCTTTAAACAAAATCTGTCCTTATCCTTTTGACAGGAGATTGCACATGATCCCTTTTCCTCCAAACTCAGATGTGCCTAAATTTGACAAGTACAATGGAAAAAGTGATCCCCATGATCATGTCAAAGAATTTTGTACCATGAGTCTCGAGTTTTCTCACGATGACACCTATCTGATGAGGTTATTCCCAAGAAGCTTGGGAGGGCAAACGATGGAATGGTTATCCAAAATTACGCCACCTGTCAGATCATTTGATGAATTGGTTAACAAGTTCATAACACAATACTCCTATAACATTCAACATGCTATAACCATGCTAGACGTTTGCAACACTAAACAAAAGAACAACGAAACATTCATGATATTCCTTCAACACTGGCGACATATGGTATCACGATATCCTTGAGATATTCCTGAAAAGGAGAAAATGGAAATCTTCATCGATAACTTGAATGGTGAAATGAGTTACAGGCTCAAACTCCAATGCATACCATCTTTCACTAATTTGATTGAAAATGGCATTCAAGTAGAGGAAGCATGTGTCAAAAAGGGAACACTCAAATTCTCCAAGGAATGAACAAACTCATCAAACTACAATAACCAGAACAACAGCAACTTGGACAAATCTTGATTCTGGACTCAAAACAAAAACGAAGGCAACAATGAATCACATGATCCAAAATCTAAGCAACCAGTGCTTGCATTATCCGGAAATCCTCAGGCTACAAAAAAATCCTAAAGGTGCTCATCCAAATGCTAACACCTATACGCCAAACACCAATCAAGGCCAACTCAACACAAACAACACCAACGATACTCAAAGAAAAACCACGAATCCAGGACCTAACAACAATTCACATGACAACACCAACAATTTCCAAAAGCGTGTCTTCACACCACTGGGACAATCATTAGAATCAGCATTCAGAGAACTTCTGCCAAACAAGATTCTCTCCTTGCCTGCAATCAGCAACTATGAACCCCAAATCAAACCACCTTGGTGGAATGATTCACACTATTGTGATTTCCATCATAAAAAGGATCATCGGACGAACGAATGCATGAGATTGAAAAAAATTGTGCAAGACATGATTGATCGAGGTGACTTAACGGTGGATGGTCTCAAAACAAATGATGACCACGGAGCCTTTAAAAATCCTCTTCCAAATTACAACAAAGATGGAGCTTCAACCTCGAATGATACACGCGGAGCTCGTATCAACCATATCTACAACAACACCATCAATCACATATCAGTTGAAGATCATTAGGTAAACGTCATCACCATCCGAGACCAGCGTGATCATGAATCTGTCAATGTAACAACCCGAACTCAGAAATATGTCTTAAAAGGACATACTGTGCCTACAACTACTACACCAAAGGTCCAATATGACTTGGTTAGCCAACTACGCAAAACTCCCGCTCAGATATCCATACTAGAATTGCTGAAACTGTCACCCAAATACAAAAATATATTGGAACAAGTGCTATTGGAAACCAATGTACCTCAAGATCTGGATGAAGACAAATTTCAAGCCATGGTCGCCCATATGACAGGACCTCATAACCTCACCTTCTCAGAGCATGATAATACTTCCTTGAGTCATCCACATAACACTCCTCTCCATATTGAAGTCATCATTTGTAAACACCGAGTAAAAAGAGTCTTAATAGATGGAGGAGTTAGACTTAATATATGTACCTTAAAGCTTATCCGTGCATTAGGCTTCTCAAACGAGTCTATTGATCCCTGTAAGAAGATTACCATAAAGGCATATGATTATGAGGAAAGGTCATCTAAAGGAACCATGATGTTACCCATTCAAGTTGGACTAGTGCAAAAGGATACTATGTGTCAAGTCTTAGACATAGATCTCACCTACAATATTTTGTTAGGGCGACCCTGGATACATGAAATGCAAGCAGTGCCTTCTACGTATCACCAGTGTGTCAAATTTCCTTATGACGGACAAGAGATCTCCATATCTGTTGATCACAACCCCTTTCAACATTGCAATGCAATGGAGGTAGCCCAGGACAGTTTAGTTCCTCATAATAGAGAAAAGAAGAGATCCTCAACATCAGACCTACAAATAGCAAAGCCCGACTCATTATCTGGAGATTTTAAGCAGCAAATGCGAATCAAAGACCACGGTATGGGAGAATACTCTTTGGAACCCCTGTGTTTGGCCAAATTACCAACATCACCCAGATCTCATGGTTTGCCTACTACATCAACACATCTGGTAACTCAGCCCATCACTAAATTTGATGGTACCTTCATCCAACTGGGCACTCTAGCACATGAATCAGAAGATAAGGACATTCTTAGCTGGTTATACAAAGATGAGGAAGAAGATAACAGAGTAGCTGCTCTAGACATTGTTCTACCAACACACCTATATGGAAAAGGATACTTAATCATGCAACAAATGGGATATGACGGTAAAGGACCTATTGGGAAACGCAAAGAAGGAGTCACTGAACCCATAGATCTTCCTTCACAGCCCAGTAGAGACAAAATAGGATTGGGTTGTAAGATCACTTTCCTACTAAGAAAGTCACCACCCATAACTGCAAAACCTCAATGGAAAGCAAAGAAGAAGTACAAAGAAGAATCCTGGCAGGAAGCACTATTTGAGTCAACAGAAACAATCTGCAAGGCACAGGAACGTCAAGAACAGAAGTTACATCAAGAAAAGCTTCTAAGTCACAAGAAGGCCATATCTGTAGCAGTAGCTCATATTCAAACACCAATATCTCAAGAAAAAATAATATCATCTTCGGATACCATTATTTCTCCCCGAAGAGACACAGTCTATGAACAAATGCAGAAAATAGAAGCAGGATCTGACACCGAATCAACAAAAACTATCAAAATAGTATCCATCATCAAAGATCTATTTTCACCATACAACATACCTATTCACAGCACTAATAGAATCTGGGATGATGTCTCAGAAACTAATTCCAATGAATATGAATGGGGTACCTGCTCAAATGCTACTACAGATATCCCTAATAATACTGGCACCATACCCCTTTCTCAGGAAGAACATAACGCAAAAGATAGACCTCTTGAATTTGGACCACAAAATATCTATGATGCTGAGGAAAGCGAACAAAAGCATTATGAACAAGTCTATACTGAAGATAATACCATCAAAGACCTCAACAAAATCCTGGACTTCTTTAAAACCAAGACCAATCATGATGAAACCTCTGTCTTGACACTTACAGTTACAGAACTTGATCCATTGAATGATTCCTTACCGCTTGTCTTTCCTGACCTTATTGACTGGGATGAACCCGAAATACATGATATACCAATTTTCCCAGATGATGAGTCTATTATCCACTACCTATGTACCGTTAATCTAGAAACAGGCTCTACCAGCGAATAAAGTAATGATATCGACAAATCAGGGAGTACCAAGTCTTTCAGTCACAAAAATGAACCAAGTAAAAGATCTAATGTTGAAAACCAATCAATGGCAGCTCTAGATCACAAAAAAGTAAAAATAAAGGACGCATCTGAGGGTGAAAACCTTTTCAAGGCACCTAAAGATGGGCGACTTGACACTCTTCCAGAGCACTTTCATCAGCGATCACCCATATTGATTGAGCCCACTCAATCAATCAACATTGGTACCACAGAAGCAGTCAAAAACATACACCTTGCAGAATCCTTGACAGAGGAGGAAAGATCAGCATTTATCATTTTCTTTAAAGAAAAGCAAATTAACTTTGCTTGGTCATATGTCGATATGCCTAGAGTAGATCCACACTTAATCATGTACCACTTGTCTATCTATCCAGGAGTTACACTAGTCAAACAAAAGCTACAAAAGATGAATCCACAGGTGGCACTCATGGTCAAAACTGAACTGAAGAAACTATTAGATGTTAGATTCATCCGACCCATTGACTATGTAGAATGGATTTCCAATATAGTACCAGTATCAAAACCAGACGGCAGTATCAGAATCTGCATTGATTTTAGAGATGTCAACAAAGCCTATCCAAAAGATGACTTTCCTCTACCCAGTATCGACATAATTGTAGACCTCACAGCGGGCCATGCAATGCTCTCACTAATGGATGGTTTCTTAGGCTATAATCAGATCAAAATAGCCCTGGAAGACCAAGATAAAACCGCGTTCACCTGTCCTTGGGGAACGTACTATTGGAATGTTATGCCTTTTGGCTTAAAAAATGTAGGGGCTACTTATCAAAGAGCAATGACAACAATCTTTCATGACATGATGCACACATTTATGGAAGACTACATGGACGATTTACTAGCTAAATCCTTCACTAGAGAAGAACATCTCAGCATCCTAACAAAGATCTTTGATCGATTGGAGGAATTCCAAGTTAGGCTCAACCCTAAGAAGTGTGTCTTCGGGGTTACATCAGGCAAGTTACTAGGCTACATCGTCTCAACTAAGGGTATTGAAGTAGATCTAGCAAAGGTACAAGCTATTATGGAGATGCCACCACTAAAGAATATCAGTCAACTCAGATCTCTACAAGGATGACTTCAATCAATCAGGTGATTCATCGCTCAACTAGCAGATAAAAGTCTACCATTTAACCATTTTCTCCATAAAAATGTACCATTCAGATGGGAGACCAAGTGTGCAAAATCTTTTTATCAAATCAAACAGTACCTGATGAATCCACCAGTCCTAGTACGACCAATTGTAGGCAAACCCCTTATCCTTTATATCTCAACAATAGATATATCGTTGGGGGCACTCTTGGCACAAGAAGATCAACAAGGAAAGGAACAAGCTATCTACTACATCAGTAGGACATTGAATGGCTATGAACTCAACTACACATTCATTGAGAAGGCTTGTCTAACAGTGGTCTTCGCATCTTAGAAATTCTGACATTATATGCTAGCACACACTATTAAGCTAGTAGCAAAAATTGATCCTCTCAAATATCTACTCAGCAAAGCAACTCTTACTGGATGACTGGCTAAATGGGTCATGATTCTCAGTGAATTCGACATCCAATACATAGAAAGAAGAACCATCAAAGGACAAGCAATTGTGGATCAACTAGCTGAAGCACCGCTACTAGGAAAACAAACTATGGAGATTGAATTTCTGGATAGGGACGTTCTTGCTCTTTCTACCAAACAATGGACTTTATACTTTGATGGATCCTACACCCAACACGGTTCAGGTGCTGGCATTCTTTTCATCACTCCTAAGGGACACACTATATCGAGATCATATAGGCTTATGTTCCCATGCACGAATAATGTGGTTGAATATGAGGCATTGGTTATAGGCATCAAAATGGTCGTAGAATGGAAAATCACAAAGTTAATGGTCTACAGAGATTCACAACTAGTCATCAATCAGATCAACAATGACTATCAAACAAAGGATGACAAGCTACTACCCTACAAACGAATGGTGGATGACTTCAAGCAATATTTTGTACACATCACCTTCAAGCAGATACCAAGGTTGAACAATAAAGCAACCGATGCCATGGCTACTATCACTTCGTTACTACAAATTCCAGAACAACAGAGTCGTTACAAGTTTTTGGTAGAGTAACTGTTCTCCCCAACCTATGACCACTCTGAATCCCATGTCGTCTATGCCTTAACTAGTTTGGATTCCCCTTTGTATGGACCAATATATGATTATCTCAAGAACAACATCTTACCCATTGACCAATCCCGTAACCAAAAACGTAATTTTATCAGGCAAGCTGCCCGTTATACCCTCACCACTGATACTTTGTATGTCGAGGTCTAGATGGTACTCTTCTTCGTTGCCTTGATCGTAATGATTCTGATTTCGCTTTACATGAGCTTCACGAAGGTATTTGTGGAACACATTCAAGTGGGACTACTCTTGCTAAAAAGCTTCTAAGGATGGGATACTACTGGCCTACAATGGAGAAAGATTCTTACCACTTCACCAAGAAATGTCCTAAATGCCAGATCCATGGCAATCCGATACATGCACCAGCACAGGAACTGCAGCCATTTACAACATCCTGGCCCTTTTGTCAATGGGGGTTGGATTTGATTGGAAAAATTCATCCTTCATCTTCAAATGGACACAAATTCATTATAACTACAACCGAATACTTTACCAAGTGGATAGAAGCAGTCCCAATGACCACAGTGACTGGAAAACAAATTGCCTCTTTTATCCTAAACTATCTGATCTGCAGATATGGTATTCCAAGTTCCATTATCACTGATAATGGACGGCCTTTCAAAAACCAAGATGTCCGAGAACTATGTGAATAATTCAAAATACAACATCAATTCTCTACACCATACTACCCACAAGGAAATGGTCAAGCAGAAGCATCCAACAAAACAATACTGAAGATTCTCAAGAAAACAGTAAATGATACAGGCAAAGATTGGCATATCCAACTCAATCCAGCATCCGTACACCTATAAGAGCAACACCTTTCTCATTGGTCTATGGATCTGAAGCTATTTTACCACTAGAGGTAGAAATTTTGTCTCTCAGAGTCTCTCTAAAAGGCTTAATCCCAGATGAAGAGTATCAGATCAACCGACTGCAAGAACTGGAACTATTAGATGAAAGACGTTAGCATGCTTACACTCATCTCAAATCATATCAGCAATGCATGTGCAGGAGCTACAATCACAAGGTCATCCCTCGCAACTTCAAGTTTGGTGACCTAGTCCTCAAAGAAAATCCAAGAAATCAGCAAGATCGAGAAAAGAAAGGGAAGTTCGAACCTAACTGGTTGGGTCCCTATGGCATCATATCAGTCTATGGATCAGGTGTCTATTAGCTAACAACCTCAGAAGGAGATGTGCTCAACGAACCAACTAACAACATTCATCTGAAGAAATACTACACTTGAGCAATCTAATGCACAGAAAAAGCCAAAACAAGCCAAAAAATCCAAAAAAAAGCAAATAACAAGGTACAATAAAAGCAACTAGTGAAAACCTGGTAACAGGCGCTATTGTGAGAGGACGGCTCCTCTATCTATATCCACATCCTTATCTTCATTGTAAAACACTATTGGCCATTGCCTGACACTTAGCAAATATCCATTCAGGACATACTTAGTGTAGTCACTATCCTGGTCTATCCATATATCTTTTACCACCTTCCACCATGGCTTGAAAATTGTTGTACATATTCACGTCAAGAGGCACACTCAGCTAGAGGCAATAAAATCGTCAAAACTTGCAACACATTCAAGACATCGAAACTATTTGCAAACCTCAGAAACAACGCATCTAATGAACAAAGCTAAACTTCATCGCAAAAACAACCACAAAGCATCATAAGAAATACCAAAGATGGATGATTTTCTGAAGTAATAAATGTTGCATTATAGCATAAAATTTTGACTATTTTTGCATTTTGAACTTTATAAATTATTGGATTCTCTATTTTTTCTCACTAAAAGCTTCAAAGCTAGAGATCATGGGGCAACTCCAATATTTTCTTAGTCTTCTGTCTGGGAAGCGATCATTTGTACTGTGTAAATACTTGTCTCAAGATGTGATTCAAAGCATATCACTGAAGACAGGAATCCACTTTGCGCATACAACTGGTGTAATCTTGTCTGTTTATACGCAATACGCACTCAGGTCATCCTGGTTCAATTATACCTTGACGCTTGTGCTATCTTGCAAAATCAAAAATCATGTAAATTTTTCTCAGGTCATTATGGTTCAATTATACCATTGTGATTGTATAAATTTTCAACATATCCCAAACAAATCAATGCTCAATGATGACACTTATCTCGAAAGCAAATAACATATGGTTATATCAGGATGGCAAATGTAGAATGAGGATGCTCCAAAAACATAGTTGCATATCATTTTAACATAGTTGCATATCATTTTAAACATAGTTGCATTATCATTTTACCAGTAGTCACCTATCATTTTGCATTAGCTGCACATCATTATCATCTTACTCTTCCACATAGTTGCATATCATTTTACTCTTACATTAGTATCATATCATTATCATACATCTCATTTTCAAGATACATCTCATAGCATATCATTATCATACATCTCACAACATATTATTATCATAAATCTCATTTTCAAGATACATTTTCACAGCATACATCCTACATCATGCATCATATCATCTATCTAAAGAATTGCATTACCATGAAGTAAAGAAAGACCACATAGAACATGCATCCATATAACACATCACATGATCAAAAGAAAATGGTGTCGTATATATATATATATATATATATATATATATATATATATATATATATATATATATATATATATATATATATATCTCAAAAATGATCAAAATGTTCAAAATCTATCATATCTGTGCCTAGTACAAACAAATACAATGATCCAAATACAACTGAGACAACGTCTCTCAAGTATGACTATCTCCTGACGGATATGGTCTCGCTCCAGAAGTCCCCGCCCTTGGATCTCCAGGAGGATCATGTCTCGATGGCCCTGTCACACCTCCGCTCTCTGACCGCGACCCAGTCTCTCGAGATCGACTAGATCTCGACTATGTGAAGCTCTGCACTCAGCGATCCCTAGGTACCGCAACCTCATAGTGGCGACGGTAGTACTCTGCCTCCTGAGCTCTCAAAGAAATCTCTCTCAGGGTGTCTCTAATCAGACCACCTGTTGCTGCTCTCTGCACACTGGTTGCGAGCTCCTCCGCTCGACCCTGTCGCTCCATCTCCGTGTCTTGCTCCATGGTCAGCTGAGCAATCTATCACTGATGCGTCAATAGTTGTGCCTGTAGCTGTTGTACCATCATATGTAGGGTCCTAATCTGTGCATCCTCCACATGAGTAGGGATCTAGACCCATAGGGGTACCTGTGAAGGGGTATCCCCTCTCCCTCTGTCTGTCCTCGGTGCTGGAGGCGGTAGCACATCTGTCCTCCTCCTTTGAACTAGCCATGTTGCCTCATTGGTTCCCCCCACTGCAGCTAGAACCTCCCCCACCCTCCCCTCTCCACCTGCTCCAATGGCCAACCCACCTCTCCCTCTGTCCATCACCGCCCATCTAACTACTCTCTCCAACCCTCTATCTCCTCTCCTCCCCTGATCTCCTCTCCCTCGTTGTCCTCCCCCACCATCTCCATCATCCTCATCATCTCCACCTCCCTCATCATCATCATCATCATCAAATGAAGGCCGCATCTCCTCCGGATTTGATATCCTCGCCACTGCCTACGCGGAAAACAATCTAGCGAACTCATCTGTCATGCCAGCATCCAAAATCTTTGGGGTATAATCCCATATCTGGCTCCCTAAGATAACAAACTCCTCTACAGTCGCCGCACTATCAATAGTCAGACCCCTATCTCGTATGTCCTACCTTCGGCGCGCATACAAGTAGGCCCCCTGTGGTATACCCTGCTACCGACCAAACTACCACAAAACTCTGGTGACCATGAATCTCTCGATCATGAATGGGGTCCTCCCTATCAGGTATCGCGTGATGAAAACATAGGGCATCTCCAGCCCATCCTCTGCCCATACCTCGCATCCTGTATACAGTTGCCAAGTGACCGTATCAAGGTCATCCAAAACTTGCCTCCAATGCTCCAGTTTTCCCAGCTTCCACTGGACAACTAGACCCCTGTATCCATAGGCATAGGCGTGTCCAATGGGCCTATCTCTGTCTGCTAATGGTCTAGTTTCCGGAATGTGCTCCCAGCACCATACCTGTAGGAGCGTCACACCAGCTAACAAACTGTCATAACCCAGGTATACTACCTCATGGAAGTCCCTGTACAGATGGGCTAGCATAGCTGATCCCCACGCGAACCTGCAACCCTATGTCACCATATCCTCTAAAACCAGCCCCCATCCCACAAATAGCCCCTTCAACCTGCGGTCGAGACATAGAAAGCCACCTATAAACCCTGCCAGTACTGATGGAAGAGGTGCATAATCCAAGTCCAAGAACTCCTACCAAGGGATCTCATATCCACAAACTGTCTCATCCTGGAATATGCGGCGAAGTGCCTCTGTCCTGCCCTCCTCTGACTGCTCATAAGGTAGTAGTGAACCTACTACTGGTATGCGCAGGGTCCTGTAATAGTCCTCTGGCATGACTGTCATCTCACCCGTGGCAAAGTGAAAGGTGTTCGTGTCGCTGTTCCACCTCTCTGCGAGCGCTATCAGTAAACCCTGGTTCATAGTGAACTAAGGCATATCCAATAGGGAAGTAAGACAACATCTCTCAATAATGTCAAGGTCAGCCTGTGCCAACCATGGTATCAAAGTCCAAGGTCTAGGAAATCGCTCACGTGACTGAACCACTCCCAATCGCTCCTGTCAAACAGCAAAACAAATACAATATCAGTTTCCACATCAAAGCAAAAATATCAAAATTAAAATCACATCAAAAACATGAAACAATTTGCTCATCTACATCAAGTTCCACATCATGTCATTCCATATCAACTTGTAAAACAACTCAAGTTATCAAAAACCATATCAAAACTTGTAAAACAACTCAAGTCTCCACATCACATAAACTTGTAAAACAACTCAAGTTTCCCACCCATATCAGCTTGTAAAACAACTCAAGTTTCCAACTCATATCATCTTGTAGAACAACTCAATTTTCCAACCCATATCAGCTTGTAACACAAATCAGGCTTCACACATTGAACTTGAAACACAGTGCAAAAACAAATCATGCTTTGCTTAAAACAACACATTAATATCTAATGCATAACTTGAAATATCGCAAATCAAAACAAGTTCTATTGGACAAACTAACAAAAACCATGACAGCAGACACAACAACGCACAAATTACACCTATCCTGGCAAACCTGGCCTTATCCTATAACTTTTGCTCATTCACAAAAATTGTCCTATCTCACCAAATTTTTTCTGATGCGCTAAAACAGCTTGCCTACGCGCTAAAATCCATCCACGCGCTAACCTATTTTCTGCACGCGCTATTCTATCCACCCTATGTGCTAAACTAACTCTATGCACTAATTTATCCGATGACTGTGCTACTTATTTACCCCTATGCGCTAGATCTAATCTATGCGCTACTTCCCCCTGCACATGCAAGCCTCTACGTAGCCTATGTGCTAGGTTAAACTGACGTGCTAACCTTTTCACTTTCTGCACTACGATGTGCCACTAATGCGCTAATCCAATACCATGCGCTAACCTAAAAACCTTAGGTGCTAACCTAGAAAACAGATGCGCTACCCTACAAATTCGAATGCACCCAAAATTTAAACCCCCATGCGCTACAACAGTTTTCGTATGTGCTAAATTAAGACCCCTATGCGCTAAACCGTGAACCCCGTGTGAAAATTTCCAAAAAACTGACCAAAACGACAAAATAAAAAATCAAGAAAGGGTCAAAAAGGTTGACTTACTGGTGGTCCATATGTGGCAGGTCTCCAATACCTCCAAACGCGCTCAAAATGATGCTTGGAATATGGAATGGGCATTTTGACTTCTCTCCACAATCTCTTTCTCAAAAGTCAACAATGCACAAATGAATCAAAACAAAGCACTTTTCCCCTTTTATAGGAGAAAAATGAAATTAGGGTTAGGGACATGGGCATGTAATTTGCTCCCGGTCTCCCTTATACCCTAAAATGTGTAAATTATCGAGAGATGAATCAATTTAAACCTTTCACATAGCCAAAATCATACACACCAAACACGAATCACCCAATCAAATCAAAATTTTCAAAATATTGATTCATCTCCTGAGGGGGCATCACCATCAAATATCAAATCTGGGGCATCACGCATCAAATCCGAGCCATGACTAAATCATAAAAATGACATCGATCATAAAATCGCAACAACACACCGTTTTCTTTGAAATAACATGTGCACACACATCACTTCAAAGAGGGGCAAAATGTAGACGTATAAAAATGACAATATTCCTAAATGAATATTTTATGTTCATTTCTATGTTTAATTAAATTATCCGCATTCCTCTATTTAATTAAGTAAATTACTTAATTAAATTCACTATACCATTTAATAGGATAATTCATTTTATTCAATTAAAGCCCCTATCCACTTTTTAATTAAATTCAAATTTAATTAAAATAGTTATCATAAATTAAATAAATCTAATTTATTTAATTGCAATCAAATTAAAATAAAGAAATTTATTTTAATAAAACCTATTTTCCCTCACCCACTTGCAAAATCCTACACCTCCCACTTGCATCCTAAATCCTATTCCTAATTCTTCTAGAATTCTTCTAAACCTAATCAATTAACCCAAAACCCATCCATTATCCCTTTCCCCTAAATTTGAGGAGGTCACTTCTCAAATTTGGAGTAAAGTCTTCAAAAGGCATTAAAGCCTTTATCCATTCAACAAGCTAACTTGTTGAATGCCCCCAAATTTGGAAGGACTCTTACAAATTTGTCCCCAAAGTCTTTATAACCATTAATGGTTAACTCAAACCTTCTTACATGGTTAAAGAATTTCCATAAACTCAACCTCCATGTAACCCAAGGATCTCATCAAGCATTTATTGCTTTGACCATGGTTATCCTTAAACCTTTGCACAAGAGTTTATCCTTTGGGTAAAAGCTTTATCCAATGGGTAATCTTAACTTAACCTTAACCCTTACCCCTAAGATAACCATGAGGTCTTCTCAAGAATTTAATGCTTCCTACCTCTCCCCTCAACCCAGTCTTATGTTGACAATTGTCACCATTTCATGGGTGCAAATTGCAAACATGGATTCTCAACTTTCAAACTTAGCCCTTGATTAACTCTTTCAATCCTGACCATCCATTGCCCTATTTTTGTTATAAATAGAGCTCTCATTCCTCCATTTTCATAGATCCAAGTCTTTAGCATCTCACTTATACTCAAATCCATTCAAGCTTTCATATCTCATTTTATGCTCATCATTTAGCTTCTCTTTTAAATCAGGAATTAATCTAAATATGCTAATTTAGAGTATGTTCCTCATCATTTAGCTTAATCATTGAACTAATATAGTATGCTAGGATAGTATTTGTTTACTAATCTTGTCATCTCATAGCTAGTTTATTGCATTTCTAGAATCATGCATAGCTTAGGATGCATCTCATACTAAAACAACAAAAAGCATCCCTCATTCTTGCATTTGCCATCCCTAAACCATTTTGCTAAGTGATCTGAGAGCAAAAACATTGGTTTGAGGGACCGTGCAAGATAGAAAACCATGGAACCATCCTTTGGAAGCTGAGTTATGCTTCATGACTCCATAGCTTGCACCAAGAAGTCATGTGGATGTGTGAGCAAGGCTCCATAGAGCTCCATTTTTCACGTTTTGAGTTCTATCGACCTGCTTTTCCCGCATACAGATACCAATAAGACCCAAATCAAATGATATTGACCAAAATCTATAACAAATTTAACCAAAATAAAGAGGATTTATCCAAATTTCCATTTTTTTGCACAAATGAAAAAAATCAAGAACACACACAGGGAGGCCAATTTGTAAAAATTTTGCCAGCATAACCTTTTGTTTTTGAACAATTTAAAAAACTTCAAACAACAAAAACAAATCTATTATTTCCAAACTAGTAATGAAGATATTTAATCACAAATGATACAACTTGAAAGCACACATAGAAAACTAATTTTTCTGGTTCTAAACACCAATTTCTTCAAAATTAACAAATTAAGTTAGGAAGAGATAAATTCAAACACAAAACGCTCTACTCCCACAACTCAAACTAAATTTGAAATTTCCAAAAGAATTCCATGAATTCCCAAACACACACATAGGAAGTGTAGTCACACAAATCTGTCCAGCTTAATTAAATAAATATTTGCTATTTATTTGATTAAAAATCCACTAGCCATCAATTAATTAAATTAATATTTAATTTATTCATCCCCAAACATTCTTCTATTAATTAAATAAATTATTCAATTTATTTTAATTAATTCATTAAATCAAATTCACAATCAATTAAATAAATAAAATCTATTTATTCAATTAGAATCCCCTTTTCCTCTTTTAAATAAATTAAATAAAACATTTACTTAAATCATTATCCCCACTCCACTTGCATTTTCCTACAAATGCAACTTGCACACATTTATTGAAATAAATGAATTTTTATTTTAATAAAATCCTATTTTCCCTCACCCACCAAATCCACTTGCAAAATCTAATCCCCTTCTAGATTCTTCTAAACCCTTCCTAATTAGCCTAATCCATTCTCTAAACTTTGTCACATCCCTAAGCAAAGGGAAGTCACTTCTCAAAACCTCAAAGTCTTTGATAACCATTAAAGGCTTCAAGTCTTCAACCACTAAATGGCTCAAAGTCTTTGATAACCTTTAAAGGCTTTCAACCTTCAACCACTTAAATCCCCAAAGTCTCTAATAGCCATTAATGGTTAACTCAAACCCTCCCACATGGTTAAAACATTTGTTTTGACTCAACCTCTACCCAACCCAAAGGTCTCATCAGGCCATTAATGCTTTGACCATGATTATCTCTTAAACATTTGCACAAAGGTTTATCCTTGGATTAACTCTTAATCCAGTGGATAAGCTTAATTTAGACTTGACCCTTAGCCTTTAGATAACCATGAGGTCTTCTCAGGCCTTTAATGCCTCCAACTCCTTTTCTCAACCCAACCCTATGTTGACACTTGTCACCATTTCATTGGTGCCAATTGTGCACATGGATCCCCCAACTTTCAAACTCAACCCTTGATTGAATCTTTCAATCTCAACCATCCATTGCTCCATTTACCCTATAAATAGAGCCCATTCCTTCATAATCCAGATCCTGAAAACTTGTATGCATCTAAGTTATAGACATTTTAGAGAGCATTTTTAGCATAATTATCTAATACCTTGTTATTTTGGTTAAAATATATCATTTTAGCATCAATAGCATAGCATTAACTTCTCATTTCATATTCGAAGCTCAATATTACAATCTCAATCCTCCATAAGCATCCATAGTGCAAAAAGCTACTGAGAGCTACACTATTTTGGAACTTAGAGAGGAGAGGAACAAGGGAGAAAGGAACTAAAACCATGCTAAGAGGCATTTGGAGATGCCTCATTATCTTTGCTTCTTTAGTTAGATATATTAGCATGTTTTTAGTGTCTCTCTTGGTATGCCTTTTTAGATTAGTTTTTGATTGACTAACACTGACAATCTAACGGTTTTGTGTCTTTTTGTGTTGTTGATCATTCACTAACCTTGTGCCATTTAGGAGGGCATCATTTGGTGAACCCGACATGAATCGAACCACCAAAAACATCTCATTTTTTTTCTAACTAACATGTTTGATTGTTGAAAGTGTCACACAGGTTGCGCTTTAGCGCTATTGAACACGTTCTGGCGCTATTGACACTTTTTCTTTTAGCGCTATTGCTCTTACAATAGCGCTATTGTAAAAGTTTCAGCGCTTTTGTCACTATTCTAGCGCTTCTGTTCTTCTTGTAGCGCTACTGATGATCTTTTAGCGCTTTTGACTCTCTGTCAGTTTTGTTATTTCAGCTCTTCTGTGTGAAATAGCGCTTCTGTTTAAACGCAGACTAGCGCTATTGCAACAGAGTGTTATAAAACTCACTTTGTAACCGAAAAATTGATAGTCTTAGGCTTGTGGAAGCCCCCCTTTTGACATAGATTTTACTAACTATTCATTGTTTTTGCAGGTTTAAAAACTCATCACTAAAATCACAAATTTTCCTTTAGTGCTCCTAAAACACTTTAAAAACAAACATTTACTTCCATTGCTAGTTAGGATTCATCTTTATTTTGGTGCTTAAAATCAACACACAAATTTTCTTTCTTGCATCAAACTTAAAAATCACAATCCACACTTCAATTTTTGGACAAGTAAAAAGAACAATCAACTTGTTTCAAAAATTTTGCAAGCAATTTACTTCAATCAAAATGTGTTTTTCATTAAGTTGACCAGGATTTTCGAATTCTAGATTACAAAACACATTGCCTTTGAAGTTAAAACGAACACCATGGCTGTTGGAGCAACATCTCCAAATAGTTAGATCACATTTGCAAATGATGGATTAAAAAGAATAAGTGAATTTCGTGTTTGGCACGCTTGTGCAAAAAGTCAGTCGAGTGGTCCTACCTCTAACACACACTATCCTCTCCCTTGGCTTTTGTGGTCCTAGGTGCAAGAGAAAAGTGTTAGTAACACTCAAAATTTTATCTTTTTAAGAGAGGCCTGCCAAGGGATCGATACTCTTGGGAACAACCTCGAGCGGTAAATCCTTCGAGCCACTATAGAAATCAGGTGAGAGCGAAAGTTGTAGCCTTGGGTATAGCTGTTCCTACAGTGTAACTAGCCAAAAGGACAAATGGGCCCCACCACCAGTTACAAGGCTCTTAAGTGAGTCACTGCAGAATGAACTTATGTCCAAAAACATCGAACATGACTAAACACCTTTAAGTAGTAGCCCACCCGTTCTATTGATTGAGAATATTTGCGATATAATTTAGTGCAAGAGCATAGATGGTTTTGCTCCCAAGATACTCACCATACATATTTCCTTGAGTAGAAACATAGCTTTTTGAAAAGTCACTTTGGCTTGATAAAAGTGGTGACTCCCCCATCATAGGGATCATCTATTTGTTATGCTCGCGCAAGACTTAGTATATCGCATCCTTACCTGCCACGGCGGGATTCATAAGGTATGTAGTACCAAAGTCGAAGAAATATCAAGATGTGGGCTAAATTTATCACAACTGGCCATTTGACCTTAGGGATAAAAAGTGTTTGAAGTGTGTTCGTTTTACAGACCAAGTGCAAATTGAGCCGACTTCAGACTTTGGAAATACACCTTAAAATATATCTAAAGGAAGGGTCATATAAAAGTCCAAGGATTGGGTTGATCTAGACCCATACTCATTTGTGTCTTTTAGGCAACATTCTTGTGTTTGTGTGCTTGCTTTGTTTTCTTGTCAAAGAAAAATCAGAAAGTCAATCCCAAAAACAAAGTATTCATCCAACCAAACATCTGTCAAAACAACCAAAAACATCAAAAACAAGGTACAAACAACAAAGAGTCAAATTTTATGACCATTCTTCACATCTTACGAAAGAAGAAGTGTCATCAGAATACCAACTTGAAAAGAAGACCATTAAGCTCAAAGGCTTGGATCAAAAGGAGGAAATTCTTCTATATCAATCGACAAATCTTTGTCTCACATAGAGTCTTTCTACATCGCATGCGTCTCTACCTTCAAGGAAAAACAAACGAATTTGATTCAGAATCATTGAACCGAAGAGCTTTTATGCAATATAGAGCTCTGAGTTATCACAAAAATCAAGGAGGAAAGATTAATCCCAACTTCTTCCCAAACGTCTGCATCACCTACAACACAGCTCGAGAAATACCACCAACACTCGAAAGGGAAGAGGTAGAGTTTGTCCCATTTGTGACATAGAGTTTTTATTGAAATTGAAAACATTTTCATCCATCATCTTTTTCATACGTCATCACTTCATCATCAATCCATTCCAACTCTCAAAACATTAAGAGGTTCTTGTCCCAAGTTCTCTTTTAGATATTGCTTGAAATCAAACACTTCACATCACTTTTTAGATTGTTTCTACATCTAGGATAAGCTCATCCTAAGAGACACATCTACACAGGTTAAAACTAGTTCATGAGTGAATCCTCTCATTACTAGGTAGTTAAATCTGTAACACATCTCAGATTTCTCTACACCTTATCACATCAAAACTTATCAAACAAACAAGCAATTCAAAGAAGGAATTTCGGTTACATCCACCTTAAAAGTGCTAGAGATCCACGTGCAACACAATTCACCAACCATCAATCTCTCATTTCATCAAAAAATTCATCATCATTTTCACACAACTTCAACAAAAAGCTTATAAAACAAAATGGCTCAAACCCAATCACAGTCGAGACAACGAGAAATAGAAAGAGAAGAAGAAGAAGAGGAAAATCTCAATGAATTTCAAGAAGCACTTGGAGGAAATGCAGATGACGAAAACCCAAGTACTCCCACTCCTGCAATGATAGAAAGGGCTCAGCATAACCCTCTCTTTAACAGATTGTTTGACGAAATTCTCCAGAGCAATGCGGATGCTCACTTCTTAAGACTCGCTCGAGAAGGAGCAAAACTCCCATCTGACTTTGATCTTGCCCAATTAAGACAAGCATCAGAAAGACAAAGTCACCATGAAGAGGAAAGAGATAGAGATCCCATCAGATATAACATTCCTCGAGGTAACCCACCACCTCCTCCTCCAAATGAAATGGAGATGTTGCGGCAACAAGTCGAGACTCTCACCCAACAGCTTCATAGTGGTGTCAAGATTAACCAATTCTCACTCAATGACATCTGTCCCTATCCTTTTGACAGGAATCTTTACATGCCACCCTTTCCAAGAGGATTCGAAACACCCAAATTTGAAAAATATCGAGGAAAGGGAGATCCTCTTGATCATGTCAGAGAATTTCATTCTGCTTGTCTTGAAGTGGCATATGAAGACACCTACCTAATGCGCCTTTTTCCCCAAAGCTTGGGAGGAACAACCACATCATGGTTTTCCCGACTACCAGGAGGCATTACAACATTTGAGGAACTCATCCAGAAGTTCCTAGCTCATTATTCTCATAACATTGAATGCGACATCACCATGGCTGATCTGTGCAACACCAAACAAAAACCAGGTGAACTATTCTCAGTATTCCTGCAACGATGGCACCAAATGTCTAGCAGACGTTCTCTTCAGTTACCTGAACGAGAACTAGTGGAAATATTCATTTCCAACTTAAACGAAGAAATGGAATTTCACCTGGATGTCAAAGACACAGACTCTTTTAATGATATGATCACCAAAGGTTTAAAATGTGAACGGGCACTCATCAAGAAAGGACTCATCAAAATCTTTAATGAACCAAAAGATGGTCCTCGCCCACGCTTCAATAGCGATAAACCAAGCTTCTGGAATAAAAAGAAGAATATCGTCAACGATGGGGTTGTGGATGCCCGGACTATCCAAAACACACAACCTGTGGTTCGGTTTGCAGGACAAAATCCTCCACCTCAAAATAACACAAATGTTCCTTCCAATCAAGGTCGCATCACATCTCATGATGAACCTAGACCTCGTCAGCAAAAACAGAAACGCACATACACTCCCTTAGGGGAACCCATTGAAATAGTGTTGCGACAACTCCTCTCTCAAAATTTGGTCACTCTACCTAAACTATCAAACTATGAGCCTCAAGTCAAACCAGCATGGTGGAGAGATACTGAACACTGTGACTTCCATCAAGGAAGAGGACACAAGACAAGTAATTGTCACCGATTGAAAGATCTCATTCAGGATCTTATTGATCGAGGAGAAATTGAAATTGAAGGACATGACCCAAAAACAACAAATAATGATAATCTGATGTTCAAAAATCCACTTCCATCCCAAGATCAAAGGGGTCCTTCCACTTCCAGATGAGGTCTTGATACCACTGATTATACGCAAGCTGCGTATAATTACACTATCAATCATCTGTATGATGCCAATGAACAAATTGCAACCATAACCTTCAAAAATCCCAACTCCAATTGCAATGTTGTTACATGTCGCGGTAAGGTCACCATAAAGGCAGCTCCACAAGGCACCACCTCCATCCCAAAGCAGTACAATCTTGTGGAACAATTAGACAAAACCCCTACGCTTATATCCATTTTAGAGCTTTTACACCTATCACCCTCTCATAAAACTATCTTGGATCAAGCACTCCAAGAGGCATCAATCCTGACAAATCTAAATACAGACCAATTTCAAGCCATGGTTGGAAGTCTAAAGTCATCACCTTGCCTCACTTTTTCTGAAAGTGACAACTCTTCCTTCCAACAACCTCATAATGTCTCACTCCACATCGAAGGATTTATTAACCAGCATAGGATCAAGCGAGTCTTGATCAATAATGGAGCCGGCCTCAATATTTGCACACTTCAGTTGGTCACAACATTGGGATATGCAGTAGAATCAGTGGATCCTCGTCAGAAGATCACAATCAAAGCCTATGACGATGCAGAGCGTTCATCCAAAGGAGCTGTGGTACTACCAATCCGAGTGGGGCCCATGGTAAAGCACATCATTTGTCAGGTTCTGGACCTTCCTCTGCCATATAATCTATTATTAGGAAGACCTTGGATACATGCCATGCAAGCCGTTCCATCTACCTACCATCAATGTATCAAGTTCCCACATAACGGTGTAGAGATCACAATCCTGGGTGATGCAAACCCCTTTTCATATTGCCATAATATCAACCATCAACCAGAGATTATTGTTCCTAATAATAGAGAAGCCATTTCTTCCACATCATATATCAGTCCCGCCTCTCTTTCCCGTTCAAACACCACTATACCCAAGCAAGAAAAGCTTAAGATGAAGATCACAGAGGAGGGTACTGGGGAATACAACTTGATTCAACTCTTTTGTGTAGGGCAAATGCCCACTTCTCCTAGAACTCATGGTAAACCACAACAGGTACTCCAGCAACCACTAATCACGCCCGCATGTGCTTTAACGCCTTTCATTCTTGGAAAGAGTCAAGAAGAAGAAACACAAGATGAGGACCTAGCGGAATGGATCTATAAGGATCCCATCACCACTGATCTACCACAAGTTAAACTTCCTACGGATCAGTATGGCAAAGGTCTCCTCATTATGCAACGAATGGGATATGATGGTCAAAGTGCCTTGGGATATTGCAAACAAGGACGACATGAACCTCTACTACCAGAATTCAAGCCCAAAGGTAATACAGGCCTAGGCTTTGAAAAAGAGATCTTTCCTAAACTCAAGTTCAAAGGAAAACCCAGCAAACCATTTTGTCCACCTACTGCAAAGCGGACGCCTTTCATAATCAAAGCACCCTCAAGCACCATCCCAACTACCCCACTGAGGCTCAAAACCCCAACACAACCATCTACAATACCACTCATCCTACCAATCAAACCAGTAATCCCATTCGCAACAGCCATTACATCCATAGTACCATTAGTAGCAGCAACTGTATCAGAACCCGCAGCAGCATCTATGGCACTAGCAGTTCCAGCAAAAACCACTGAGTCAATACTACCAATACTTCCCGTATCAGATTCTTTAATCTCCATCAACCGCCCTGCAGCACCGATCATTACAAAGGTACATCAACCAATCGCACCTGCAGTATTTAACTCAAAGGACATTCTAGTATGGTATAGTAATCGGATGCTGGAAAGTGATTCAAAGACTGACTCACATGAATGGGAATTTGATTCAATACAGCTTAACACTTCATATGAGGAAGACACATCACCACCTCCACCACATAAAGACATCCCTGTTTACAGAGAAGCACAGATAAAGACCACTTGGGTTCCTGAACTGGAAACGTCTTCCACAGACCCTACGTCTCATCCTACGCCTGATTCTGACAAGGAAAGTACCATCAACAACCTTCACCATAACGTCTTAACCCTTACTGATACCTCTAACGAACTTAACCTAGTCGATGAAGTAATGCCCATTGTCCACCCTGACCTCATCGAATGGAACCAACCAAATCCCCCATGTCTTGACTTCTTCCAAAATGATGAGGCCATCATTGACTTTTTGGAATTAAGGGATAACCTACCAAGCGAGGATCACAAAGCTGGATTCGCCATTGAACTTAATAGCATAGCATACTTCGGGGCGGATGCCAAACCTTTCAGCTGCAAAAATATAACAATAAAACATGGATCTTCTAGTGAAAACCACACTGTGGCACTGTTTGATCTGACAAAAGTAAAAAGAAAGAGCGTATCCAACGGTGAAAACCTCTCTGAGGCGCCTGAGGATGAAGGGTTTGACATTCTCCCTGATAGTACACAATAGGAACGATCAACGATTCTCATCGAGGAAACCAAAGAATACAATGTGGGGACTCCTGAAAATCCTCATATCATACATCTGGCATCTCTTCTCATTCCAGAGGAACATCCTAAATTTATAGAGTTCTTCCAAAAGCGTCAGATCAACTTTGCATGGTCATATGCAGACATGCCTGGGCTTGATCCTGATTTAGTCATGCATCACCTCACCGTAGCAGAAGGAGTAAAACCTATCAAGCAAAAGCTTCGTAAGATGCATCCTCAGATTGCAGTACTAGTCAAAACAGAACTCAAGAAACTCCTAGATGTTGGTTTCATTAGACAAATTGATTATGCAGAGTGGATCTCCAATATTGTGCCTGTCGGCAAACCAAAAGGGGGCATCCGCATTTGTACTGACTTTAGAGATCTGAATAAGGCATGTCCTAAGGATGACTTCCCCCTTCCAAATATCGACATCATAGTGGATCTGACAGCAGGACATGCCATGCTTTCACTCATGGATGGCTTTTCAGGATACAATAAAATAAAGATCACACCAGAGGACCAACATAAGACAGCCTTCACATGTCCATGGGGCACGTATTGCTGGAATGTAATGCCTTTCGATCTTAAGAATGCAGGAGCAACCTATCAGAGAGCAATGACCACCATCTTCCATGACATGATGCATACTATGATGGAAGATTATGTGGATGACCTACTAGCAAAATCACTCACCAGAGAAGGACATCTCCACATCTTAGATAAAATCTTTGATAGACTAGAACAATACCATGTTCGACTCAACCCCAAGAAATGTGTCTTTGGAGTGACCTCCGGGAAGCTTCTAGGATACATTGTCTCAAGCAAAGGCATTGAGGTTGATCCAGCGAAGGTAAAGGCAATCATGGACATGCCACCACCAAAGAATATCAGTCAGCTAAGGACATTACAAGGATGACTTCAATCCATTCGAAGATTCATCACACAATTGGCTGATAAGTGTCACCCATTCACACATCTGCTACACAAGAACATCCGCTTTCAGTGGGATGCCCGATGCCAACAAGCATTTCAAACGCTTAAAGACTATCTCATGAATCCACCATTGTTGATGCCACGAGATCCAAGTAGACCGTTGTTACTCTATATCTCAGCAACAAGTACAGCATTGGGTGTACTACTGGCACAACATAATGCAGAAGGCAAAGAGTGTGTTGTATACTACATCTCTCACACACTGGTTGGCTATGAACTCAATTACACACCTATTGAGCGAGCTTGCTTAGCAGTAATCTTAGCAGCCACTAAACTGAGGCACTATCTGTTAACACACAAGGTACAACTCATTGTAAATATTGATCCACTCAAGTATTTACTCAACAAAGCAGCATTGACAGGTCGCTTAGCGAAATGGGTGATGATTCTAAGTGAATTTGACATCGAGTATGTAGATCGTAAAGCTATCAAAGGGCAGGTTATTGCAGATCAGTTGGCTGATGCACCACTCACAGGTGATCATCCTCTTATTTCCAATTTTCCAGATGAGGAGATATTCATGATCACAACAGCACAACCATGGAAACTATATTTTGATGGTTCATACACTAGGCACAGCTCGGGGGCAGGCATTCTGTTTATCACACCTCAAGGTGATAGCATCCCGAAGTCTTACAGGCTCACATTTCCATGCACAAACAACATAATAGAATATGAGGCCTTGATCACAGGACTCGGGTTAGCCATACAATGGAAATTACAAGAACTGCAAGTATATGGCGATTCCCAACTAGTCATTCGACAAGCAACAGATGAATATCAGACCAAAGATGATAAACTCATGCCATATAAGCAAATGGTGGACACTCTAAAGACATCATTTACTACTATCACTTTTGAGCAGATACCAAGAGATCATAATCGAGTTGCTGACGCTATGGCTACTATCGCATCTCTCCTAGATCTTCCACAAAATTCAACACGCTACGAGTTCTTGGTAGAACAGCTTTGGATCCCCGCTTATGATATCCCTGAATCTGAGATGATATGTCACCTTGTCGGTTCTGAATCCCCATGGTACGGTGAGATCTACATCTATCTTCGCGATCATACCCTTCCTCCCAACCAATCGAATAACCAACGAAAAACCTTCATTCGCCAAACTGCTCGATATACCATTATTGCCGAAACCCTATACCGACGCGGTCTTGACGGTACTCTCCTTCAATGTCTGGAACAAGATGAGATAACAAAGGCCTTGGAAGAAGTACATGAAGGAATTTGCGGGACTCATTCAAGTGGTCCATCACTAGCCAAGAAACTCCTGCGCAATGGATACTATTGGCCATCTATGGAAAAGGATTCCTACTACTTTGTCAGAAAATGCAAGAAATGTCAAGTTCATGGCGACCTAATACATGCACCAGCTCAGGAACTGCAACCAATCACAACACCGTGGCCTTTTTGTCAATGGGGCCTTGACCTTGTGGGTAAAATCCATCCATCTTCATCCAACGGCCATAAATTCATTATTACCGCCACCGAATATTTCACAAAGTGGATCGAAGTTGTTCCACTTACCCAAGTCACCGGCAAGAAGATCGCCTCATTCATCCTCAACTACATCATCTGCCGGTATGGTGTGCCCATGTCCATCATCACAGATAACGGTCTTCCTTTCAAAAATCAGGATGTCCGCGAACTTTGTGAGAAATTTCATATCCAACACCGCTTTTCCACCCCCTATTACCCACAAGGCAATGGTCAGGCCGAAGCATAAAATAAGAACATATTAAGAATCCTCAAGAAGACAGTCAATGATGCCAGCCATGATTGGCATGTTCAACTAAATCCAGCGCTATGGGCATATCAAACTAGCATTCGAACCCCTACAGGTGCAACTCCTTATTCATTGGTCTATGGTGCAGAAGCTATCTTGCCTATTGAGGTGGAGATACCATCACTACGGGTTTCCTTACATAATCTAATAAATGATGAAGCCTACAGAGTATCCCGTCTTCAGGACTTAGAGTTACTTGATGAGAAACGACAAGCTGCATACAACCATCTCAAAGCCTATCAGCAGCGCATGAGCAGAAGCTACAATCACCGAGTTAGACCTCATACATTTGAGGTAGGAGATCTTGTTCTATGAGAGAATCCTCACAATCAACCAAACAGAGAACATCAGGGCAAGTTTGAATCAAACTGGCTAGGCCCATATGTTGTCACTGCTGTGTTCGGGTCCGGGGCATATCAGTTGGCTACATCAGAAGGAGAACCGCTTGCAGATCCAATCAACAGCATGCACCTAAAATGATTGTATACCTAAGTTGTACAGAGCATCAGGCTCCCTTGCATACTAGAAAATACCAAAAACATTCAAAAAAGTAAAGAAAAATCATGCATCCAAACGGTGAACAACCACTCCGGTGGCACCTTGGGTAAGTACGATGGTGAAAACCTGGCAAACAGGCGCCACTCATAAAGGCTATGGCTCCATTGTCTTTCAGACTTATTGCGATCACATCTACTTCATACATACATCCATCCATCTGAAAAACCATGGCTTGTATTTCATCTACAATTATGATAGTACTCCATGCATCTTGCATCCCACTTTTTCAGAGTCATGTCTAAAAGTGGGGGCAATGCCTTTAACCTATTGATGGAAGTGGATTCTACATTGTCTTGTGATTCATTAAGTTCTTCATTCAAACAATCATCAAAAATCCAAAAACATTCAAAAATATCTCGCAAAAATACCAAAAACATTCAAAACGATTCAAAATCCAAAAACATTGAAAAACATCGAAAATCACACAAAAACATGGCAACACCTTGTACATACTCATCCATGCAGATACCAAGACAAACATTGACAAAATACTCACAAACGAGACCACTTATCAATCGACCACACAATCAACATCAACAATCAAACTGTCTTCAACAAGAATGCATCCTTCCTTACCAAAACAAAGACAAAAGTGACATTTTCTTTGACAAGAAAATTATGTTAAGCTATCAAATACTTGGTTGATCTATGAGTACAATCATTCGTTTATCTGTATCAGGATCTTTCAGCATTGTTTTGTATCATTTGAACATTATTTCCGATGAAGTTCTGGGGCATGTACTAATGGTGTCTATGTGGGAAGTTCACTAAGCTACGTGATCATAGGCAAAAATACAGTCATAGATCACTACGGCTTGCTGACTACAGCATATACCTCGACCATATGAGCATGAACCATTACCAAGGATCCTTATTCTTTATTCTTTATATATATACTGTTTGTTTGCAGGTACAATGCTCTTCCTTTGGTTCCTCCTACCTCATCCAAACTGGATAAAGGTTTTTATCTCTTAGTACGGTATGCACTTGTCTCAGGATATGATCAGCCTAAGATCAAGGAGGACGATCCAAGTCATGCATGAAAGGAGATAATCCTTGTCTGTTCTGCAAACAATACTCTGGTCGGCTTGACCCTTATATCAAGTCGCTTGTATTAACTTGCTATATAAAATCCATGAAAGGAATACTCAGGTCATCTTGAATCATTATGTCAAGATGCTTGTATTCTCTTCCAACATTTTAAAGCTCAATGATGAAAATAGAGCACTATGGATCGTCATTTCATCTCATCTATTTATATATTGCATTCCATTGCATATCACCATTCGTTCACTCATTCATATATAGGCTTTCCATGCAAAATGGGAAAATTAAGCTAGTCTTGGATACAATCACGATCGAGTACTTTGATACATCATCAATACATCATACAAAGTCTTACAACACCTTGCATTCCTCATGCTCACATCATCCTTACATTTAGTTGCATCTTGCATTAAACATTTAGTTGCATCTTGCATTAAACATTTATGTCATTTTTTAAAACATTGCATATAGTTCATTTTTGACATTAATTTTCATCAAATCATTTGCATCATTGCATCAATCGTAAATAATTAGATTCATTCATAGGATCAAATTGCCTTCGATTATATTAAATCATTTATTAGGCATTCATTTAGTGTCAATTATCCATTATCATCTTTTATCATTTATTATGGTATACGTTCATTTATCCATTTAGTGAAAAAGTGCATTCGTTCATCCATTAACTAAGTATCCTATTATGCTCATTTTAGGATTCATTCACATTGCATTCATTATCCTCTTTTTAATTGCATTAAGGTGCAGTTATTAAAACATAAGTTATAGTATCATCCCATTATCATTTTTACTTAAATCATATTTAAGCATTTAGAATCATATATCCATTTGTTTCCAAACATTGGTTCATATCATTTTGTTTATCCATATTGCATTCATCTAACACATTATCATATAAAACATTTGTACTTTACATTTTGTTTATCCATATTGCATTTATTTTAACACAACATCTAGATGCATATTCATCCATAAACATCATTCATTCAACCATTGCATTAACATCATCACATAAATCATCTCGTCATTATATTGCAATAGGAAACACCAAAATCCTGTTCATAAATCATCATAAGCATACATCATCATCATGGCATTACATACATAAAAGCATTACATCCAAAATCAAACAAATCATACATATATAAACCTGCATTTCATATGTCAGTATCATCATCAAATACATGCATATAAGGAACATCTCATCAATGCATACATATACACATATCCATCTAAGCAATAAACTCATCATCCTGCATAAGCATCCATACATAATCAAATGCATATCATCAAAATATGGGATCTCCTCATATATCTCATCTCATATATCAGAGTACAATGAAGTCTACAAAATCGGCTACCAAGAGCCATCCAAGATACAGTCCAAAAAATAAACAAAGATACAAATACAAATATGCATGAATGCTCTCTCAAATGCAGCTCTGGCCTGATGCTATCCCAACACCTCCCCCTGCTCCACCACTGGTGCCTGCACCACCTGATCCATCCCTCCGTGGAGGCCTCATCGAACCACCACTCCCTCCTGCATCCCTGATCTCTCCCTCCTCAAAGGACCCATCACTCCCCCACTGCTCTGCACCCTCTGCGATCGCTCTGATCTCGCCTGCCGCATCTGCGAATAGCTGAGAGCTCGTTGACTCACTGGCACCACCTGCTCATATAACCCCCGCCAGTACTCTATCTTCGCCTGAGCTCGCCGCATCTCCCTCATCACCTCCCTTGAAGGCCCCTGTGCTCCAATCCGCACTCTCTCCTGCAGCTCCGCCAATCTCTCCACTGCAGTATCTCTCTCCCGCAGCACCACCGTCAGCTCTGACTCCCGTGCAAATAGCTGCACATCCCTCGCTGCCACCTCTGCCTCCAAATCCTCTATCCCCATCTGCAAGCGCACTATAATATGCTCCCGCAGATCTCCCGTGGCTCCCTCCCCGGTGTCCATAGCTGCCTCCCCAACACCTCCCTCTCCAGTAGTCCCCTCCCCTCTATCCATTGGGATCTCCCTCTCCATCCCCCTCCCACTCAGCTACAGTCCTCTCGGAATCAATGGTCCCTGCGAGATCTGTAGAGGCAGTCCACCTCTCCCTCTCCGCTGGCTCCGCATCCCCAATCCTCCTCCACCTCCTCCTCCTCCATCTCCTCCTCTATCTCCTCCATCACCTCCTCCACCTCCACCTCCTCCTCCTCCTCCTCCATCTCCTCGACCTCCTGCCCTCCCCCGTCTTCATCCCCTCTCATCCTCAAATGCTGGGATTGGCTCTGTTGGGTCCGATATCCATAGGATCAGGTGCGCCGCCCGATACTGCGTGTACTCATCTGTAACTCCTGCATCAACGACCCTCAGTCATAGGTCCCATGGCCTCGCTTGTAGTGTCTGAAACTCTACTAGTGCCTGATCATAAGGTAGCACTGTACCCCATGCATACCTCTCTCGAATCACCTGTGCATACTCCCCTGATTCGCTAGGCAGTCCCTGCTGCCATCCGAACTGTCTCATCACTCGCCCCGGCACCTGTCTCTACACATGGTAGGAGGTCCTCCCAATGAGGAATCGGGTCATAAACACATACGGTAGTGCCTCTGCGTCATCATCCCATGGCTCACACTCCAAGTATGGCCGCCATATCACTGCATCCAGGTCATCCAATGCCTGTCGCCACCACTCCAACTTCCCCAAGTGGGGCTGACTCATCATACCACTGTACATAAACATGTACGGCTGATCCACCGCACGAAATCTCAGACTCACCGGTCGAGTCACTGGTAGGTGCTCTCAAGCCCAAATGTGTAACAGTGTCATGCCTACTGCTAAAGAACCCCTCCCTCGGTACACTACCTCATGGAGCTCCTGATACATATGTGCCAGCACACACGGCCCCCATGCAAATCGGGTCCCCTCGGTCATCATCATCTTGATAACCTGTCCCCATCCCATCGCCAACCCATGTGACCGCCTGTCTGGACACAGGAGTCCTCCCACAATCCCGGACAACACTGCTGGAAGTGGCTCATACAGTGTCGCTATATCCTCCCATGCGATCGAGCCATCATCGATAAATACATCCTCATCAAATATCCTCTGTACTGCCATAGTCCCCCAGGATCTATCATATGTGACCAGCTCTCCTCGAATCGGAATCCGTAGGATGCGCCACACATCCTCCAATGTCACGATCATCTCCCCCTGTGCCAAATGAAAGGTGCATGTCTCACTGTGCCACCGCTCTACCAGTGTTGTGATCAGGTCGTAATTCATCTGAATCACGGGCATGTGCATCACCTCGTAGAGACCAGTCGCTGCAATGCAATCAATCTCCGTCTGAGTCAATCGGTCCCGCAACCCCTGTGTCGCAGGATGGCGCTCGCGTAACTGCAACACGCGCAGATCCTCCTGCACATGGACATTCATCAAACACCATCAGTTGTTTTGTTTTCAAACTTTCTTAAGTTTAAACCTAGACTATCATCAGATACTTTGATCAAGTATCTTCAGGTCTCAACAGGTAAGCAATCATGGCCACCTAGACTTCAACAGGCATTTATCCTAACAAATGACCTAAGTCTCATCAGGCTGCTATGGTTCAAAACAACTCCCACTTCACTTCGCCATCCATCAATCATTGGCATTAGGGGATTTTCTACATCCAAATTGGGGCATCTTTTTATCTTAAGGCAAAAGCGCTATTTTACCAACAATAGTGCTTGTTTTCAAACAATAGCGCTACAACTATATCAAAAGCGCTCAAAAAGCTATACACCAGCGCTACAACTACAAAAGCGCTAAAACCCCACTACAATAGCGCTCTTTAAACTCAATAGCGCTCAATTAACCCAGCAATAGCGCTACTTAACCGATAGCGCTAAAACTTACATACAATAGCGCTAATGCATGGCAAAAGCGCTCAAACCAGGGGACAATAGTGCTATTGCAGCACAAACATGCTAATTAATGGAGCAAAAGCGCCAAAACAACAGTTCCAGCGCTCTTGCTCTGACTTGACTTGGACTCAGCTAAAAACTTAGCAAAAATGCACAAAAATTGAGTTTTCGAATTTGCGTACCGTTGGTCCGTAGTCATCTGGCCGCTGGAATCGTCGGACTCGCTCGAATCTGTGCTCGGTGATTGGAATCGGCATCGTAGCTGCTGCTTACTCCTCCAAATGTCACTATCAGAGCTCTCGTTTTCAACTGGTCGCGGTCACAAATGATCCTGTTTTCCCCCCTTTCACCCCATTTATACCCTTCGTGGTCACCATAACTTCTCCCCTGCTCATCGCCGTGGTCCCCGTGAACTTCCCGCGCCCCCCATTTCTCCATGCTTCCCTCGTTTTCTTCTATTTTTCACCCGTATGACTAACTTCTTCTCTTCTACCACCCTGCCAATTTTCGTTCTTTTTCGAGAGATCGCCCGATTTTTCGAAATTTCTCGACCCATCTCTCGAGGGGGCATACCACTCATAAAATTCACATTTTATGGGGCATTTCTTCACACCTATTTTTCTTTCTTTGAAACAACGCGATAAACCGCACTGTCTCAAAGAGGGGCAAATGTAGTCACACAAATCTGTCCAGCTTAATTAAATAAATATTTGCTATTTATTTGATTAAAAATCCACTAGCCATCAATTAATTAAATTAATATTTAATTTATTCATCCCCAAACATTCTTCTATTAATTAAATAAATTATTCAATTTATTTTAATTAATTCATTAAATCAAATTCACAATCAATTAAATAAATAAAATCTATTTATTTAATTAGAATCCCCTTTTCCTCTTTTAAATAAATTAAATAAAACATTTACTTAAATCATTATCCCCACTCCACTTGCATTTTCCTACAAATGCAACTTGCACACATTTATTGAAATAAATGAATTTTTATTTTAATAAAATCCTATTTTCCCTCACCCACCAAATCCACTTGCAAAATCTAATCCCCTTCTAGATTCTTCTAAACCCTTCCTAATTAGCCTAATCCATTCTCTAAACTTTGTCACATCCCTAAGCAAAGGGAAGTCACTTCTCAAAACCTCAAAGTCTTTGATAACCATTAAAGGCTTCAAGTCTTCAACCACTAAATGGCTCAAAGTCTTTGATAACCTTTAAAGGCTTTCAACCTTCAACCACTTAAATCCCCAAAGTCTCCAATAGCCATTAATGGTTAACTCAAACCCTCCCACATGGTTAAAACATTTGTTTTGACTCAACCTCTACCCAACCCAAAGGTCTCATCAGGCCATTAATGCTTTGACCATGATTATCTCTTAAACATTTGCACAAAGGTTTATCCTTGGATTAACTCTTAATCCAGTGGGTAAGCTTAATTTAAACTTGACCCTTAGCCTTTAGATAACCATGAGGTCTTCTCAGGCCTTTAATGCCTCCAACTCCTTTTCTCAACCCAACCCTATGTTGACACTTGTCACCATTTCATTGGTGCCAATTGTGCACATGGATCCCCCAACTTTCAAACTCAACCCTTGATTGAATCTTTCAATCTCAACCATCCATTGCTCCATTTTCCCTATAAATAGAGCCCATTCCTTCATAATCCAGATCCTGAAAACTTGTATGCATCTAAGTTATAGACATTTTAGAGAGCATTTTTAGCATAATTATCTAATACCTTGTTATTTTGGTTAAAATATATCATTTTAGCATCAATAGCATAGCATTAACTTCTCATTTCATATTCGAAGCTCAATATTACAATCTCAATCCTCCATAAGCATCCATAGTGCAAAAAGCTGCTGAGAGCTACACTATTTTGGAACTTGGAGAGGAGAGGAACAAGGGAGAAAGGAACTAAAACCATGCTAAGAGGCATTTGGAGATGCCTCGTTATCTTTGCTTCTTTAGTTAGATATATTAGCATGTTTTTAGTGTCTCTCTTGGTATGCCTTTTTAGATTAGTTTTTGATTGACTAACACTGACAATCTAACGGTTTTGTGTCTTTTTGTGTTGTTGATCATTCACTAACCTTGTGCCATTTAGGAGGGCATCAGGAAGATTTTAAAACTTTTCAAATTCTTTGCAACAAAAAGGAAAGATAAAAATCTACCCAACCTTAAATGCACTCTTCAAAGAAAGTTAAAAGTTTCTTAAAACTTGGCTTCCAAAATTTTTCCTTCCTCTTCCCATGAACTCTCAAGCAATGTATCAAAATATTTTTAACCTAAACTTTTAAGTTAAAAGTTTTGTTCAACCAATAGAAAATTTTTCCCAAAAAGGTAAAATCAAATCTCCTCCAAAAGGTCAATGGAGATATTTTCCTTTTCCTCATTTCTTTTTCCATAAAATGAAATTAACTTCAACATATAAATTAAGAATTCAAAAAGCAAACTTTTTAACTTAATACCATTCTCAAATAAATACAATTACTTTTCTTAAAATATAACATGCACTTAAAGTCATTTAAATTTAATAACTCAATTTATTTAACTAAATTATTAATAACAAAGGCATATTAATTTAATTAAATACACCAACATGAAATAATAAAGGCATATTAATTTAATTTAAATACACCAATATGAAATAATATAATTCATTCAGATAACTTTTCTAACTAGTAAGAGGCACGCAAAATGAATAACCACCAAACGAATCACAAAACAAAAATGCCAAAGAACCAAGACTCGCATACCGATCAAACAGGAAATGACGACCGACTGACAACACTCATATGAGTGTAACTGCGGGTCAATTTAGGGTCTAACAACTATCTCCTCTACTCCCATCGGACAAATAAGGTATGCTCAGATCTGTAAAACCAGGTGGAATCGATACCCCATACCTGCCTGGTACTTGTACCTACAATGTCCTGTACCAAAGAACCACACGTGCATATAGATAAATATATATAAAAGACATGGCACACACACCGATGAAAGAGAATTGTGACGTTCCATATCTCACTGAAGTGAGTGAAGGAAAATCATCCCCTCGCACCTCATACACTTACAAACACAAAACATGAATATAATGCATCGCATGTATAAAGTAAATATGTCAGTCCATGACAGTAATCCAATAAAAATCACATTAAACATCCATAAGGAAACACTGTATGAAACATTTATTGCAAATCAAATTAAAGAATATCACCATACTGCATAATGTTTAGGCAATTGGCCTTAGAATGGGGTAACCCCATTTTTGTGGTGGAATATAGATACATTTATTTGTTGCCACCTTGCATATTTTCATAGGATATAGAAATCAAAATGTGATAAATATGAAACACAACAAGCAAGCAAGTAGAACAATAAATATGAAATTAATAACAAGTAAGAAAGTACAACTGTCACAACCCTCTCTCTTAGAACACTTGAGAAAATTCTTTAATTAAGTTTGAGTAAGTTTAAAATTAATTTTATTTAATTTAATAAGTAATTAAAAAGGTTAATAAGTTAGATTAAACAAATTAATTAAATAAATGGACTAAACTCTTAAAATTGATTCTATTAAGAAATTAAACATAAAATATTCATGTCATTAGACTATAATATTAAAATACACATATGATAGTTATCAATTCAAACATATAATAAAATAAAATAAATGCACATTTTAAATTGTGATTATTAATTTATGATGTTAAAATTATTTAGATGCAACTATTATTTTAAGTTTTATCTTTAAGAACATGGTGTAGGAGAAAAAGTGAAAGGCCATGACATATGGCACGAAGTGGAAGAGAATCGTACCATATATAGTGGTTTTTAAAGCATTATGAGAGTGTAAGAAGTGTAAGAAAGAACTTTGACTTATAGGTAGGAAGTGGGTAATTTTTTTTGGACAAAATGAGTCATTATTAGTATTTGTCATTAGGCTAGTACTATCGCAATCGGTTGCACCCAATTTTCATTAACTCGTTATTATTAATTATTTTTCCACCAATTATATCTATGAATTTTTTCTTTTGAACATGTTTTTTTCCTCAATTTTTAAATAGTTAAGATTAATGATTTTTAAGTTTTAAAATTATAGAAATTATTTTTCTTTAATATAATTGGCTCAAATAATTTGCATCTTATTACCGGATTTCTCGGATCCACTTTCTACATGAATTTTTAAGTACAATAAAATAATATTTAGAATCTTTTAATTTTTATTATTGAAACTAGGTGAAAATATTTTGATGCTAATTAATTGATTATTAATTAATTGTGAAAATCTTGATAGTTACCATTACAAGGTAACAAACCTTTTACTTTTTAAGTAATTTATAAATAGCTTTTGGTTGGTTAGGTTAGCATTACGCTCACCTAATTTAGTACTATTAAATTTTGATAACATAACAAGATTAAAACATTAATAGAATAATAACATAATATAATATAAAACATTATTAATATAGTCAAAAAAATTATAAAATAATAATATAATGTTTAAAATAAAAATATTTTAATAATTAAAGTATTAATATTTATAATAATATAATAAGTCAACAATATAATATATTAGTAATTAGAATAATAAAAAATAATAGTCTAATAATTTTAACATTTTAACATTTTTATAATACAAATAAAATATAGGATTAGATTATGCTTAAGATTGAAGATCATTTCATTGAATAAATATTAATGCAAGATAATACAAAATAATAATGTTTAAAAAAATAATACAATGAATATTAGTGAAAAAATAATATAATGAATATTAATATAATGTAATATAAACAAGGTTGCGTTGAAGCATAGTTCCTACCAAATTCTGTCAAAACAGTTTTGTTCAGTCAATTGAAATTTCAAACCTTGAAAAACTAATGTTAAGTTTCAATAGAAAGTAAAAACAAATTTTGTAAACATTTTTTGGTATATGAAAACATTTGTTTTTATTATTTTCATTGATTATTTAGAGAGTTTTGAATTTTTTGTGACCAAAAAATAAAATATTAAATTCATCAAATAACTTCACCTATGTTTTGAGTAAAATATTGTGAATATAATATTTTATTTTATTCTTAAAATATTTATACAAATAATAATATTAAGAAAAGAAAAATATCAAATATTATATATCGGTACATAAATATTTCTTTTTATTATTTTTCTTGATTATTTGGAGAGTTTTGAATTTTGTGTGGCCTAAAAATAAAATATTAACATCAAATAACTTCATTATATGTTTTGATAGTTGTAGTTTCACCTATGTTTTGATTAAAATATTGCTAATATAATTTTTAATTTTATTTTTAAAATATTTATACAAATAAAAATATTAAAAAAAATAAAAATGTCAAATATTAGATATAGATTTACAAAGGAACATATAAACATATTATAACTTTCTGAAAGAGAATGTTGAAGCAAAAGAAGTGAGATTGGTTTATGTGAATACTAAAGAGCAGATTGCAGATATCTTTACTAAGCCTTTGCCTAAGGAAACTTTTGAATATCTCAGAGAGAAGCTTGGGGTAATACCCTCACTGGTAGAGACTTAGACAGTTGATGATTGGCATCAAACCGACAGAATTAACAGAGAAAACCTTTTTCCGGCTTTGATTGAGGAGAGTTACTTCTTAAGGGGAGTAGTTGCTTATAACAATTGGTTATTGTAATTGGTTCTATGCATTGGTTGTATCTGGTATTTATATTGCTTTGGCATTTGATGTCAAAGGGGGGGAGATATTTATGGAAAAACATTATCCTTTGGGGAGAGATTATTCATTGGGGGAGTGATATATACTCTCTGCATTTGTATTTTGATTTTCTAGTATTGATCTATTCTGGAGATTGTTGGTTGTTGATTTTTGGCATTCTGTTTTGGCACTTAGATGTTTTTCCATCTTGTGTTGCCATCAATGCCAAAGGGGGAGATTGTTGGTATTATGGATGTGTTGCATTGGTTTTGTCATTGATGTCAACACTTACCCTTCTGGAGATCTTTGGTTATGTTTAATTGGCACATTATGTTCACCGGCAAGTTCAGTGACTTATGCACAGTCACTAGTATATCACTCACCGGCAGGTTATATTATTCACCGACACTAAAGATGACTTGTTATCATCTGGAGATCACTTGGTTATGTCAAAGACATGGTTTGGACACTTGGTTTTGGTATTTTGGTTATTAGTCTAATTAGCTTGACATATTTGTTGTTACTAGCAAACTGGTCTAGGTTATGACCGGCATGCATTATCTATTCGAGATCAGCACGACACGTTATGGAGATGATTTAATTGGACATTGTTGTAAATGCATTGAGCCAACATGATGCATCACATCTTGACTTATTTGTAATTGATTTAATTATAATATTCGTAGTTAGCTGACCCACACATTTGGTCTTAGGTTTTGGTATATATGTAAGATCTCATTTGTGAGATAATGTAATGGGAAGAGAGATGGTATATGGTTATGGTATTGTAACATGGTATGTGCGAATATTGAAGATCATATGAGCAGACCATAGAGAAGGTTTAAGGAAGGTTTGAAGGTGATTAACAGAGCTTAACCAGTACTGAATCCAGCATTGAAGATGCTACTTTGAGCAGTACATTATCATTGGATTTAACCATCCAATTGTAGTCAGTGTGACTCTTATTTTGTGATTGAGCAGTGAGCTCTAGGCGGTTGGCCTTTCTGCATGTGCAGACCCCATTTGTATACACATACTCTTTGCAGTAGTATCATCTGATTGTGGGTAAAGTTTCCCACCATGGTTTTTCCCCTTACAAGGTTTCCACATACAAATCTTTGTGTTATGTGTTGTGGATATTGTTTCTCTTTCTGTTCTATGCATTAAGTTTCACCAGTATTAATATTAACTACTAATCTGTCTACCAGCATTAAGTTTGGTTTATTGGTATTAAGTATCAAGTTTGATTAAGTTATATCTGGGTTGAAATTAATAGACAACTGATTCACCCCTCCTCCCCTCTCAGTTGCCTCCGGGTCCTAACATTTACTATATTTTTAATGCTATTTTTAGTATAAAGATTAAAATTAAAATTAATGTATAAAAAATAAATAAGTGTTACTTCGCCATGAATTATTTTAGTTTTAGTTTCTTTGTTATTCACATGAAAAAGGCATCCATATTTTCCTAAAATATAAGAAAAAAACTAGAATAGTCATGGCAAAGTAACACTAACTAAAATTTTATGTATAAAGATTAAATAAGTTTTACTTTGCCATGGATTATTTTAGTTTTAGTTTTCTTTTTATTCACATTTTGCATCCATATTTTCTTAAAATATAGGAATAGTTGTCATTGTCAAAAATTGGGTAAATAAGTTAGTATACGTGTCATTAGAAATAGTCATATTATGCCTCCGCAAAATGTTGAGATTTCAAATATCACCAATCAAAATGGAGGAAAAGTGGATTTTTATTTACTTGGCATAAAAAATGTTCATTTACATAAAGCTTAAACATTAAAAGTGATTGTATGACAAATAATAAAATTTTTTGATTGTTTCAAATAAAATAATTTAATCACTAGTTAAAAACGTAGCATCGCGTATAGTTCCATGTCATGGCAGAACCAATAAAAATTGTTCTCACTTCTGTCTCTTTTGCTACAGTAAATATTTAAATTTTCTTTTCTATAAAGTATAATTTATGATATGTTCACTAATCACATTCTCAAATAAATATAAAAGTTTAGAAGAGTTATAGTATTCTTAATTGAAAAAAATTAAATATTGTTTGCATAAATTTATAAAATTAATAGCTTTTCTAAGCCTCTCATTTATTTACTACATTTATATGTACTATTTTGATTGAGTTCTTCGATTACCTATTCATTCATTATAATCAATACAGTATAAATTATTAATCTCTTCTATTTTCTAATTGTTTGCAAAGAAATGTATTTAATTGCTATTACAAATAGGGTTAGGATTATAGTTCAATTAAGATTAGATTTATAGCTTATAGAGTTTAATTAGGAGTAGGGTTCAATTAGGGTTAGGACTATGATTCAATCAGAGTTCAATTAAAGTTATAAAAGAATTTTTTGAGTTTGGACTAAATTATGGCTATAGTGTTGGCATGTTTGGCATAACTGATGAAGATGAGATGATGATGGATGACTGTACCGGTAGAGGGAAGATGACATGATTAGTTATTTGTGTTGTCATTGATGGCAACCAGGGTCAACTGATGTTTGATGATGTTTACAGATGGTTTTTGATGATTGACTTGTTGGCTTAGTGATTTGGTCTATCAGAGTTAGTGTTTTACAGTTTGACAGGGTTTACTGGCAAGACTAGGAATTAGGACCTTAACCAGTAAAGCAGACAAATTTTGATGGAATCAGGTGATTGGTGATGTTTGGTGACTTGTGGTTTGAAACATAAGCTTTTATGATGGATTTGAGTATGTAACCAGAACCGCATCCTATGATGGTTACTGGAAGGCATGTTTTAAATTTCTGATGATGTTTTGTCAGGGTTTATGAAGGATTTAAGGACCGGTAATGATTTTTGGTTTGGCAGTGATCTACATCAAGTTCACATGTTGATGATAACTTGGCACAAACTGCGTGATGAGTTTGAAAGATGTTTTGGCATGTTTGGAGAGTGAATTTCTTGGGAATGTGCAAAGTGCTTAGCGGAATGTGCTAAGGGTTTGACATTGTACCAGATCGACTTGTTGTGATGATTTATGATCATTCAACGGCTGATATTAATTTGTAATTGATTGTAATGATCCATATGATGATCTGTAATGAGTTGTAAAGATCTGTGATGATCTATGTAGTAAGTCTTAGGGTTTTGATGCCGACCTAGTTGTAAAAGTTGTTTGTGTCAGTAAGGTTGATGTTTTGAGGTGTCGGTGAATTTGAGAAGTGTGTGAAGCCGAACCAGAGTGTGTGAGAAGATCTGCTAGAGTGATGCACTTAGAACTTAATTGGATTTGATCAAGCAAGCAGTTGAGTGCTATATACAAATCATTCAATGTTGTTCTCTAACAATTACAATAGCTAAAATCCCTTAAGCGGGTAGGTCCTAACAGGTCTCACATTGTAAAATCCCTAACAGGGTGACTCAATATCTGAGTTCTAAATCCTCTTGCGAGGTTGATCCTAACAAATCAAAGCTTCTAACAGGGTTGAGGTAAATCCCTTAACCGAGTGACTCCTAACAGAGCATCATTGTAAGCTTCTAACTAGGCTTGGCTCCTAGCAGGGCGCATTCCTAAAGAGTGCAAAATATTTGTGGGTACCAATTCCCACCGTGGTTTTTCCCTATTTAGGTTTCCACATGAAAATTATGGTGTTCGTGTGTGGAATGTTTTTCTTGTGATGTTCATGTTTTATTTCTAATTATCAGTTAAGACAGTTTATGTTTGTTTATCAAAGATCTTAAAGTGGTTACCAGTATAGATGGTTAAATGGTTGATGAAGCATTCTGATCAGTTAATAAGTTGATAATAGTGTTTGTTGATCTGATATTGAGTTGATGGCTAATATGATTAATAAGTTTGCATAAGAGGAAATGATTATCTAGATCTGATAAGGAAATCTATTATGAAGAATTGGTTTAAGTGTTGAATGTTTTCATATCTGAGATAAGTCTGTTTCGGCGTTGAAAGTTTCAGTTTTTGTTAATATTGATTCAACCCCCTCTCAATATTAACCGGATCCTCTAGGATTAACATATAGTTCAAAGATGGTTAGGGTAAGGGTTAGGTACAAAGTTAGATTGGAGTTAGGGTTAAGGATCAATTAGGCTTATAGGTAAAACTTTTGATTTAGGGTTAGGGTTAAATTATGGTTAGGATTCAAAGAGGTTAGGAATACAATTCAATTAAGATTAGAGTTATAATTGGAATTAGAGAAGGACTTGTATTAGAGTTAAAATAGGGTTAGAGTAAGAGTATAGATTAGTGTTTAATTTATGTTAGGGATTATTATGTATTAAATTTAGGATTCAATTAAATTTATAATTAACATTCAATTAGTATTATAGTTAGGGTTCAAATAAGATTACAACTTAATTAGGGTTAGAATTCAATTGAAGTTATGGTTACAAAATTATTAATCTCTTCTATTTGCTAATTGTTTGCAAAAGAGCATGTACTCAATTACTATTACAAATCTAAACGGCAAGTACTAGCCACTACATGGCACTTGTTTTTACTTTTAGAGGGTCATTTTCACCCATTTATGAAGTTCGATGACCCAATTCATTTTGAAATCAATTTTTGAGAATTACCAATATTAGTTTTTAGAAAAAATGAATAAAGATAAGTTTAGCAAATTTTATGACATAGAAGTTACAAATTTATTTTATGACAAGAATATATCTATTCATGATATTTTTTATGACATGGGAGTTACAAAAACTAATTTAGGAGGAAATAAAGCTAAGTTGGGAAAATGCTATGACAAAATTTAATAAAATGAAGGGCGTTACAATATATTTTTGACCTATTCTCTTACAAATATTAATAGGAGAATCTCTCTAATTTAGAAATTACTCTTACCAGTGGTTAAATTATTTTTACAAGTTCAAAATGTATAATTTGGGAGAATGTTGTATGCATTGAACAATTTTTTGGAGAAATGTTATTAAGTTTTCATTTTATGAATTAGTTATAATTTTGAAGAAGTTTGTGAAGAAAATTTTGTTGAGAGATTTTGATGAGCTAGTTTAGTTTATTAAAATTTGTGAGCTAATTTTGTTAAAGATTTTGATGAAAGATGGGCAGAATATAGAGGTTTCTTTTGGAAAAAGATTGGAATCAAGATTACAAGTGGAAAGGGACTTGAAGGAGAAGCTTGGTTCAAGAGAAAGAATTTTGCGAAATCGACATTCTTGCAAGTTTTTGTATTTGGAAGGAAATCCTAAAATAGATTAATAAGATTTTTTCTTTTTTATTTGAAATTTATAAATGAATTGTTGAATACATGTTTTTTTTTTAAATGATGCATGTAGTTATTTAAATAATTAAAAGAATTGTATTAATGCATTAGAAAGTCTAAAAGAATTATTTTAATAGATCTACAAACTATTTGTTAGATTTGAATTTTGCAACAAAGAAAAGGATTGCGGAACACTTAAATAAAATAAAAATATATAATAATCAATTTATTTCCTATGGAAACTTCTCTCCTATCTTCTAGTAATAATTTTTTTTGTGAATTGTAAAAAGGAATGTTCAACGTTCGATTTTGTTATTTAATAGAATTTTTTTATTATTACTTTTTTATATTTATTTTCAAAATATCTAATTGATCTTATCATGATAATATTAAATTCAAAATTAATTAAGATTACTATATTTCACACACACACACATATATAATTATCAAAGAAAATTTAATGTTAACATTTAATCATTTAATCATTTTACCCCATTTAGAGGTGTTTAGTATAGTTTTGACTTGCATGTTGATGGAGTAGCCTTTAATAGGCTATACTTAAAATAACATTTTAAATTTTCAAAATTTTAATTAAAGAATTATTTATATTAATAATTTTAGTACTAATTATAAAAAAAATCATATCTATAAGAATATCTTAAAATAATTTTTTTAAATATATAATAGTCATATTATATTAATAATATATGTTAATTTTAAGGTCAAATGGGTGAAGATCTAATTGTTAAAAGCTACATTTAAGGCTATTAATAACGACAGGCCTACATTTAAGACTATTAATAAGTAAGACCTATGTCAATCATAAATATATTAAGCTTATAATTAATATGTAATATGAAATACAATTTAAAATTATATACATAATAATAGATTATATGATATGTATGAATACAACTAAAATCTGATATTTAATTATTGTGAAAATTAATTAATTAGAAATAATTATAATTTAAACATAGGATAATAAATTAAAATTATTTGGTGTATATCATAACTTTATATGAAACAAGAAAAACTATTTTTTTTCTTTTTGATCTCTATTTATCTACAAATTCCTATTTATTGTTAACCCTATTTATACACAGCTCCCTATTTATCTATGACATCCACATGTAGGCTATGGGTCTCTTAGTAAGGGTGGATTCCCCTAACTCTAATAGATATTAGAAATTTTAAATTTTAAAACTTTAATTCAATAAATGTATTATGTAATGATTATTAAATATAATTAGCAATAGACTTATAAATTAAATTTTTTTTTTTTTTTTTTTTAAAAAGGTGGCAGTGCCACTTAATATATTTTATTTATATATTTCTTTACAAAAGCTGATTCAAAGAGCTCCCGGAGAAAAGAACCAGAAAGAAAAACTCTGATCCTTGCTCAATATTACATAGAAAGGTTGTGAAACTTAAATCCCTAATATACCACAAAAGTACAATATATCTCGTAATGTCCAGAATATTGAATGCCACAAATCATCACCACGTATCGAATGCTTCTTGGAGCATGTTGACCAAGATGAAGTCTGAACCAAAACATCATGAAAGTTGTACACATTTACATAGCAGTCCATAGCCTGCCTTGCTTCAAAGATATCCAAATTAGCATCCATTCACATGATTCAGATACAGCAACCACGGAACCCTGCAATTATTATACCTCACATACCAGCTTTTTATCATTATGAAAACAACTGCATAACCATGTGCAATATTATCTTGTACCCATGTCCTCCAAAATTATTTTTCTAGGGATTGGAAAAGAATCGAGATCACAATTCGGACCCATCATATTAAGATCCACCTTGGAACTTCCCATATTTGCCAAATGATCTGCAACCTGGTTTCCTTCTCTATACACATGTGAACTAGCAAAGTTTACAAATGTATCAATGAGTGCCCATGCTTGTTCAAGAAAATATCTTAAATGCCAATTGTCGATATTTCTCTTTATGGAAGCGTTGATAATAATAGTTAAGTTGCCTTCGATGTGAATATAAGAGATGTTTAATTTTTTAACTAGTAGAATACCTTCAAGCAAAGCATATGCCTCTACATAGTTGTTAGTACCCGGTGGAATGGAAACAGACTTCAAAGCAAAAACACACCCTATATGGTCCCTTATGCATACTCCTACTCCTACATCACCCAAGTTCCCTTTAGAGGAGCCATCAAAATTCAATTTAAAATGTGTTGAATTCGAAGGACACCATTTCACTTTATTTCTATCAATTTTACTAATTTTCACTCTCGGAAAGCAAGGTGATACGGGAATAGAGATGCCCTTCCAGAAATTAATAACTTGACCATCCCAAGAAGTAAACTCCCTATTTGGGTTGAACTGATTTGAAACATGAGCATTAACCAGTTTTGATACTAATTTTTCAATGTAATTGAAAACATCAGAAAGAGGAGATGTCTGCTTTCTAAAAATATGCTTATTTCTTTCCCACCAAAGTGACCATACTACTGTGGATGGGATCACTTTCCAAATGCATGCAAAAAGAGAGGATGAGTATAAGATTGACCAGGACTAGAACAAATCCCATACATTATTTGGAAGAGGGATGCTAAAGGAAAGTTTAGCAAGCACAAACATCCAATAATAATGAACAAAATCACATTGGAGGAGGAGATGATCTAACGTTTCATTATGCTCACCACAAAGTACACAGGCAAATGGAGGTGCAATATTCAATTTATCAAGTCTCTCACTGGTAAATATTCTCTTATGTAGAGCAAGCCAAGCAAAAATCCCTGCCTTGGGAAGAATATTGTTGTTCCAACAGAAGTTATAATCTCTTTGTGAATAGGATTGAACCGACATCTGATGAATTGCCTTATACCCTTCCTTGATAGAGTACTTTTCGTTCTTTGTAGGGCACCATATCAATTTGTCCAAACCATTAGAGATAAAAAATAATGTGGTTCTTGAGAATCAAAGAAAATTTTACCTTTTGAGCCAGGGAGATTGGGAGTGAAGTTGGATTCTTCCAAATGACACGATTTGAAGGCTTCTCAAGATCATCTATGTAATCATAAAGGTAAGATCCCCATTGAGTAATAAATATAGGGATCACATCTACTAGAGAGTCCTCAAGATTAAGAGGGGGGAGACCACTCCATGAATCATGCCAGAAGTTGACATCTTTGCCATTATGTACTCGCCAAGATAAATATCTAGTAATCACATTCCCATCATGAAGTTCCAAACTGCAGACCTTGATGGAGGATCAAGGATAGTAAAAATACGTGATGGGGTAGGAGTATCTAAATACTTTGCTTGCATAATTTGACACCACAAAGCATGTGGTTTTACATAAATATTCCAAACCAACTTTCCCCTAAAGGCCTTATTCCTTTTTGAAAGATCGTGTAGACCAACCCCGCTCGTAGATTTACTTGGAGTCATTTTGTTGAGAGACACAAGTGGGATCTTTTTACATAAATTAAATTATTATTAAATTGAAACAAATATCAATAAATATTAACTTGTAATAAATAAATTTAACATTAAATTATAATAATTTATTAGATTAAAAATATATACCATAGTAATAAATTAAGTTACAAAAAAAAAGAGGGCTATGCTATGGTGAGAGCAGGAGCAGGCCACGGCGAAAGCAAAATCAGATGCGAAGAAGGTCAGAAATTTTATAATAGAAGAAGACAATGGTGGGACAAGGAGGAAGAAGTCGAATTCCAAAGAAAATTCACCACTAATGTTGAGGAAGATCACATCCCTCAATGGTTTTTTTAACAAGGAAGATGGGTAGACAAATGCAAGCATAATTCAGGGAGTCGAAATCAATCTTGTCAGATGATAACCCCTAGGTTTTTTTTTTTAAATGAAAGCAAGAAAAGGGATTATCAAAGCTTTTGATCACTCAATAAAATGGGGAGAAAAGAACTGCCTTGGCTATGAACATATCCTAGCAAGCATAGGAATAATAGAGGAATACAATCTTTCCCCCAAAGGAATGAAAACATTATTGCAACATTGCAAAATAATGGTTTCATTAAAAATAGAAGAGGATGGGTTAAAAGACCTAATATATCAAAGGTAGACAATCTAGATAATTGGAGAAATCGCAATCATGACAACCCTAACATAGATCAAAAAGGTGGAAAAATCATTGTAAACATAAAATAACAAGATAAGAAAATGTCAATGGATTTGGAAAGCTCTCTTACAAAAGTTGTCACAATAAAAAATGAGAGGATTAAAACATGTAGTAATAATCTTGGAAGTAATGCATTTTTTTCTAACTGGGGAGGAGGATTTCTGGAGAAAGGACATTTGGCAAACTGGTGTCAAAATCATTAGAAGGCAAAAATCTCAATCAAATCATTAATCAATGATGACTTGCTTATCGAATTCCAAAATCCAAAAGAAAAAGAAGAGGTCTAGCAAGGAGGCTCGTATTTTTTGAATGGAACAAAATTGCATTTGATTAATTGGTGTCCTAATTTCAACCCAAGAAGTCATTCCATTGAATCGTGCAAAGTTTGTCTTTGTATGTATAATTTCCTATCAGAAAACTGGAACCAAGATGTTCTCCAAGAAATCTGTAAAGAATTAGGGGCTTTGGATTCAATCGATCCTATCCTGGAGGATCAAATAAGGGGATCTTATGTTAGATTTTGCAATAATATCAATCTGAAAATAATATCCCTAAGTTCTTACAAATATATGGAGATGGAAGGTCTTGGATACAAAAAGTGGAAAGAGAAGATCAAATCTTTTTATGCCCTAAATGTCAATCCAAATAACACACTAGGCTAAAATGCAACACATTAGATCCAAATAGGGGAAATTCAAATCAGAACATGAGTCCAAAAAGAGAGGGAAACTCTACTACAAATCCCAATGTAAAATCTCAGGAATTATTGGATCCAGTTGCTGAGAAATACAAATTATTGGAAAGCAATAGAAGTATGGAGGAGGTTTTCTTACCCACTAGCCCTTCTGTGAAAGAACTAATAGACATATTGAATTGTGACAATATCAATAATAATGCCAAACAAATCACAATAGAGGAGGTGCTTAGAAATTCGGAAGAGACATAACCAAAGGAGGATATGATAGCACCTAATCATATTAATGAAATTGATCAGGAACCAATCCAAACCTGAGGTAATAGAGGAGAAGAAGCAAATAACGAGAATGATCAACAGGTAGAAACCACTATTATTGGGGAAGCTGCTCAAAAACAAGATTGCAATTAGATTGCAATAGATCCTCATCAATTGGAGGAAATCATCAAAGAGAATGAAGAAGTTGTTAATGAGGTGGATAATGGGATATACAGTAATGACATAGGAGAGGAAGGATCATATACTGGTAGTGGATTTGAGGAAGAGCTAATTAGGCAGTTAGAGGAAAGAAGCTTGGAACAATCCGAGTCAAAAATTAAAAAACCAAATTATGAAGAGAGGAAGTCTAGGGGAAGAAATTCCAATAAAACAAAACTAGTAATGGTGGGGAGTGCAAAAGGTCAGAGGAAATTAAGAAGCAGGAGGGAAATAACCCTTCTCGGGGAGGCATGAGGCTCATAACGTGGAATGCCAAAGGTTTAAATGCCCCTTGAAAATGGCGCAATATAAAGCGTGCCAAATTGATAACAACAATTCATATGTGATCCTTCTACAAGAAACCAAATGGAGTATGGATGAATGTATTATGAAGATGAAATTTTGTAGAAAATGGGAAGGTTCCTTTGTGGAGTTAGTAGGTGCTTCTGGAGGATTGGGAATACTTTGGAATCCTTTGACGGTCAAATTTATTGATGCGGTTAAAAATTAAAACTGGATGACAATGTTTTGTAGAGGACTGAGACAAAACAAAAAGGTTACATTGGTAAATGTATATGACCCCACTCCTACTATTGCTAAAAGGGATGTTTGGTAAGAAATTACTATATGGCTTAGTAATCATAAGGATAGAATCATTATTGGAGGGGATTTCAATGCAACCTTAGACAATTCAAAAAAATGAGGAATGCAACATATTTCTAAAATCCAACTTGACTTTCAAAAAATTGTTGATGATAATAATCTTAGATAGATTCAAACTAAAAATGGAAAATATACATGAAATAATAGGAGAAAAGGCTTCACCAATATTATAGAGAAGTTCAATAGATTCTTCATTGGAGGAAAATGGGAAGATGTTGTGGATTCTTATGAAGCTGAAATATTGCCCTATAATGGATCAGATCTTTTCCCAGTACAATTACCGGTTAACCCAGCTGATTAATAAGGGGGATTCCCTTTTAGATTTGAAAATGTGTGGCTGAGAGATCCCAATATATTCAACTGTGTAGGAGTGTGGTGGTTCAAACCTACTTTTGGAAATCATTCATACTTATTCAAACTCAATAAGAAGCTAAATTATGTCAAGCATATGTTGAAAGAATGGAACAAAGCACACTTCAAAAACATCTTTGCATAAAAGGAAAGGATAAAAAATGAATTAATATTATTGAATCAGACAATAATTACAAGAGGACTAAGAGAAGAAGAATATGAAAAAAGAAAAAAGCCTCAAAGCAAAACAAGCAAAAATTGCAGCTAGGGAGGAATGCTATTGGAGACAAAAATCTAGAGAAATTTGGATTAAGGAAAAGAACAAAAATATAAAATTATTTCATAGCTCAGCCTCAAACAATAGAATCAGAAATAGAATAGTGGAGATAGAGAAAGAAGATGGAGCTAAAACGCAAACTATTGAAGAAGTTAATCTAGAAGCTATCAGATATTTCCAAAATATTTTGAATAGAGAGGCTCCACTTCATGAAGATTAAAGAAATAGATTATTAGATGATATTACCTCTATTATCAAGGAGGAGGGAAACAAGGAGTTGATCAAAGAGGTCTCTTTGGAAGAATTTAAACATGCAGTTTTCCACTTAGGAGTAGACAAGGCCCCTAGGCCAGACGTCTTCACAACAACAAAAAATTCAATTCTTTTGATAAATAATAAAGGAGGATTTACATAAATCAATGGAAGAATATAGGAGGAAAATGACAATGTTGGGCGCCTTTAATCACACTTTTTTGGCCCTCATCCCCAAGAAAAAGGAAATTCAAAATATGGAAGATTTTAGGCCTTTTGCTCTATGCAATATAGTATATAAAGTAGTATCAAAGATCATTGCACAAATAGACTTCAAAAGGTGTTAGATGATGTTATATCAAAGGAATAGAGTGGTTTCTCACCGAGAAGATCAATAGCTGAGGGCATCATTGTTGCACACAAAACCATCCATACAACCAGGAAAGCCAGAATCCCCAGCATGATCATCAAACTGGACATCCTAAAAGCTTATGATATGGTAGCTAGGCATTTTCTCCTCAAAGTTTTAAACAAATTTGGATTTGATGATAATTGGATCAAATGGGTAGGAAGTTGCAATTTAAACCCCAAACTCTCAGTTCTGGTTAATGGGAAGGTGCAAGGATTTCTCAATTCATCCAAAGGAATAAGGCAAGGTGACCCTCTATCTCCTTTCCTCTTCATAATCATGGTAAAGGCTTTAGGCAGGAGTATCACCAATGACAGGGAAGATGGTTTATAGAAAGGTATTTTAGCCACTCCTGGTGTTGAGCCAATAACTAATAAGCAATTCATTGATGATACCATACTTTTTGGAGATGCCTCAAGGAGTGGGGCTAGGAACATCAAGAATTTAGTGGATGATTATAGTAAAGACTTGGGACGAAGTATAAATTGAAGAAAATTAGAAATATTATTTTAAATTTTCAACCTAGGTTACAGGGAGACATAACTCGAATCCTAGAATTAACAGTGGCAATTTCCCAGGGAGATTTCTAGGAATGTCATTGTTTCCGGAAATCAATAAAAAGGATTAATGGGACAAACTTATCAATAGTTGTAGAGGGAAAATAGAGTCTTTGAAGGGCAAGCGGCTAACATCAACAGGCAGAATTTTAATGATAAAAGTAGTTCTATCGACCATTTCTAGGCCGGTGGAGGATATTATCATACAAATCATGAGGATATTCTTTTGGAATGGCCCAAATGAAACACATAAAATTCCCCTTATATCTTGAGATAAAATATGTAAACCTCAGGATGTTGGAGGGGTGGGGGTGAAGTAGCTTTGGATAATGAATATGGCTATAGGAGCTAAGCTAGTATGGAGTATGTATAAGGATAATCACAAATGGGTAAACATCCTTAGGAAAAAATATTGGGATTCAAATGATCCTTGTAGAATCCTTACAATCATAAATCCTCCCAAAGGCTCAACTATTTGGAATTTCATATTGGACAGCCAGGATATCATCTCAAAGCATGTTACATGGGATTTTAGAAATGGTCAATCAGCCTCCTTTTGTGGTGATTCATGGGAAGGGTTTGCAACCCTTAAACTTACCCCTAATTTGGAGGAGATAAGGGAAGAAACTATTAGGCGTTGGGGCTCCAAAATTCATAATTACAGGGAAGTATATATGGAAAATAATTTAGCTAAATGAAAATGGGAAGATTTAAATTATTTAAATGCTCCACAGGATTAGAAGGAGAGATTGGCGGCAATTATCAAGGATAGAATCTTTGCCCTTTCAAAGGAGGAAGACAAAATTATATGGTGTGCATCCAAGGATGGAGAATATAAGGTTAGGATTCGTTACAAATTAAAGGAGGTTATCATTGAGGGTGAACAGTGGCCAAAAGAATTATTATGGGGGAAGTATTGTTTACCCAAGGCAGGGATCTTCTCATGGTTGGCAATACAAAATAAAATTCTCACATAGGACAACTCAATAGAATTAGGATATGTGGACCAAGTATATTACCCTTGTGCAAGAAGTAGGAAGAAACTACCAATCATCTTCTATTCACTTGTGAGTTCTCAAAGAGATGTTGGAAGCACTTCACAACAAAACTAAACTTTATTGGGCTCTATCCACGGACCCTAAAAGAATGATTCATCTTATGGCCGAAATATCAATTCAAAGGGAATTTTAGTAGTATTTGGAAATTTCTACCCTCTATAATCATTTGGAGGTTCTAGAAAGAATGAAACATAAGGGTTTTTAAAGAAGCGGTTATGCCTTTTAAAGTTTTTATTCAAAAAATAGAGGCAGGCATCATAGAATTAGTTAATGTAACTGCTAGAAACTTACATCTCAAGAAAAGCATCTACACCAATAGGGATGAGGAATTGATGAAGCAATTTCCTAATCCTCTAGTGCCAACCCTATAGGGGAGGGAGGACTCCAAACATTGCATTGAAGATAGATGAAATACTATATGGATTACTCCTAAAAAGGGTTGGGTCAAAATTAATTTTGATGGAGCTGCCAAAGATAATCCTAGGCCGAGTGGCATTGGAGTAATCATGAGAAATAAAGATGGTGAAACTTTGATAGAAATATCAGAATACATTGGCATGGTAACTAATAATGAAGTTGAAATTAGAGTTGTATTGAGAAGGATGGAAATAGGAAAGGAATTAGGCTTGGAGAGAATCCATCTCGAAGGAGACTCACTAATCATAGTGAATTTCATCAAAAAAGGCCAAGAACCTAATTGGAAATTGAATAAGTGGTTGATTTTGATTAAAAATCTTACTAAAAACTTTCAATATTTTAAGGTTAGCCACATTTACAAAGAAGGTAATGGGCATGCAGATGAATTAGCCAAAAATGCTATTGAAGATTAAATGGTTTAAAATTAATAATCAAGAGTGGAGTGATATGATGAATAGGCATTGTTGGCACCTCTATCAAAATTACAACAAAGGCATGACATCAACAGTATTATGATTATTAATTTTGGCACAAAATCACATATTTAGTGTCCAAAAATCTAAGCTTTAAATGAAGGCAAATTATGAAAACAAATGTTTATTCAAGGTGGCATGCTTGAAAGGTGGAAGTATCATTACAAACAATGCTTGCATGATTTAAACATATTTATTCTTTGATTTGTATCCGTCAGAGACACGTGTTATTTATTGTTATAAGCATGAGAAACCTCAATCACAACAAATAACCATCTTTTCCCAATAAGGCATTACTTAGTAATAATGAGAGCATTCATTATTCCAAGTGACAATAGGCTTTAAAAGATATGAAAGCTCTATCATTCATTTTTCTTTATTTGAGAATAGTGAGACCAAAAGGCGAGATAGGGAATGGACACACCAATCCTTTTGGAGTCCACAAAGAGACAAATGACCTTTTTGGGGATTTTAACAGACAAACGTTTGTTGGTCATGATGTAATCTAGGCAACCATTGTTCTTGCATGCAATCAAGAAATTTTGGGGGGAGGAATTTACGAAGGCCCATCATCATCACAAAGTAAATTCAGATGTAGCAGCCATTCTTTTAGCCATGATAATTTATATGGGGGTTATCAAGGCCAAGGCCTAGAAATTATGTCAAAATATCTTTTTGCATGCTTATCTGGGAGAAATTGATGCAACATTGGACAATATTGATGATAATCTGCTAATTCCTAGGCCCCAAAACTATTATATGAGTCTTGGGAATGGGCTAGAGGTTAGAAAGGAACCCATTGTACTAACATTAGAGCTAGAAATGTTGGAGGGTAGTTGGAATGAGAAGATGAGGAGCATAAACTTCCTCATGAAGGTGGCTAGAACAAGTCTAAGGACTCCTAAAGGTTGGGTGAAGCGCTATATGAAAGAGGAAAATGCCATGTCGGATGAGGAGGAGCAATTGCTAAAGGATGTGTTGCAAGTCTTATAAAATGGAGATGAGTAGGGTTTGGGATGGGGTGAAGAATGGGTTCTAGATGATCCCAGTAATGTGGAGGAAATGGCTGATACATAATTGCATGTGGATTGTGGATTGGATTGCCCAGTTATTGCTAGAGTCGCCACAACAAGGAGGGTGGAGGCTATGGAGCATGAAAAGGAGGAAGATTTGATCTCTGAGGAAGTAAATTAATCTATTATTTTGGTTTGGGTATGGTTTATACATACACTATATGAGGATGTATGTTACTAATGCTCAATTTTGATATATTGGGCATATTATGTTATCATATGATGTAGTTAGATCTAGTAGTAGATTATGGCCCAATTTTGTATCTTAGGGGCTGGAGTAAATCTTTGTTCATCAGACAATAAGAATAGTGTATGGATCTATTAAGGGTGTTAGGTAAGCACAAGATATGGTAGGCATTTACAAAGGAGAATTTTGAGGATAGCTCCCTATGCTCTAAACTTTCAAAAATGTAATTTTTAATATTAATATAAAGGGTGTTTCCCCATAAGCAGCTATTTACTTATCATAAAAAAATTATTAAATTAATTAAAAATAAATAAAAAGGGCTATATGTCAAATAATAAGCCCTTAAAGGGGATAAGTAATTTGAGAGTTTTTAATTAGAATATTTATTTGGAAACTTTCTAACTAGGATGACAAATCCAATCACATGTTTTAATTTAAGCGATATCTATTATGTCCTTATTCATTCATCTTGGTAAAAATTGATCAATTAAATGGGTAATTAATAATTAAATATTGTTATTTGGGTTAAGCATTATTCTTTAAAGAATTTAATATACTCTCTCCATTCCTTAAATAAATGACACAAAGTTATTGAAGAAATTAGATAATCAAAGAAAAATATAAGCTTCTTATGGTTAAGTGTTGAATAATAAAATATCTAAATAATAAAATATCTAAATAATAGTTTGAAATATTTTATAAGACAATTTATTCAATTAATATTTTGGAAATTATAGTAAGCAAATTGATCCTTAATGGAAATCTCCATTCTCTTGATGAGTACTCCAAATTTAGATGATTGTTTTGATAATTTAATAATATTAACTATATTGATAATAGATAGAAAACTCAAAACAAAAGAGACAAACAATAAAGTCTATTGGTAATAGATGAGTAAACTTAAAAAAAATTATAGTCTTATTTGTTGTGAGGAACTAATGGAACTTAGTTGTTCTAAATTTTTGGGTTCATATATTATCAATCAAAAAGAGTCTTACAAGAAACCTACCCATGACTCTTTAATTAGGAAAATAAATGATTTCCATGAAGAAGCTTTATTGAAATCCCCTTATAAATTTTAGGAGCAAATCATCAATTCATTTCTAAGAATTTGAATTTGGTAAGGTTCAAATACTAGCTTTCTTATGGATCCGGTCCCATACAATTTGGTGGAGAATTGTGTGAGTTTTTTAACTTTTTCTTGAGACAAGTCTGCAAACCCGTGGGTATGAGGGTTTGCATATAAAATTAATGATTTCTCTTCTTTTTACCATTTAAATCCCTTAAAAATTGGTAGTTTTCAAGTTTAGAAAGACTACTTTATTATTTCAAGGGTTGTAGGCATGTTGGATGATCTTTAGGGGCAATATGACGATGCCCTAATCATGTTACCTGTGCTTCTTTTGTTTGTCCATTTGACAGTATTGTCATATGAATTTGTAAGAATAAAGGAAGATTGATTGTTTGGATTTTCAAAACCTATAGATTCATGTTGTTTGGAACATGTTCTAACCCCTAGAATATAGCAGAGAGGTTTGGAAGCAAACATTCTAGAAGTCATCTTTAGGCCTTGGTGCAACATTGACAGACCTATTTTGGGTCACGTGTCTCAAAACAACCACACCATTACTTTTCATATGTCTTATAACTCCCAAAAGGGTGCTTGGATCTACATTTGGTTTGTGTATATCTTCCTTGTCTTAGAAATTGTGTCATGTTTGGTCAGAATGGAGGGCTAGAAGGAACTAGGACAATTTATGGAGAAAGTGTAGCAGTTGGAATAGTCAGTGGATTTGAGGGTTGTTAAAGGGTTGTAAAATGTCATGTTTACCTATTCTAAGATGTCCCCATGGCTAGTGGATTCCTATGAAGCATTAAGCCATTGGTTGGTGTTTGTAGGAAATGAAGCCTAGGGTCATTGTTAAGAGAAGCTTGGAGTTTGTGAAGGATGGTGAGTAAGTGTTGTTTGGGAATCTAACACATGGTGAAACTAAGTCTTTTTGAAGCCTTGAGTCTTTTCAAAATTTGTGCATTGGTAGTCATGGTTAGTTGTCACCTGTTGGATAGGTGAGTTGGGAGAAAGATCTCACTTTACAAATCAGTTTTGTTATTCCATTTGATTAATTTATATGTTGAAAGTGTTGATGTTCTCCCACCTCTGCATCAAATTCAAAGGAACTGCAACTCATGCATGTGTCAAATGCAACTCTAATAGTTCAACTTTTGTACTCTATTTTCTAGCAATGAGCCTTTTTGTATTCGAACAGTGAGCCCAAACCAGCAGTGAGCCACCCCGTGTACTATGTAATCAATTTACATATTACATTATTCTTGAGAGAACACTCTCTCCATGGTGTTTCCCATATTGGGTTTTCCATGTACAAATCTAGTGTTGTGTGTAGTTTGTTAATTTCCTTCTCTACATTTAAATTATGTTATGTAATTGGTTAGTTAGAAGTTTTAATAAGTTTAAGGGAATACTAATTCACCCCTCCCCTCTCAGTATTCTAGGTATTCAACAAATGGTATCAGATCCAAGTCCTTCGGAAGAGTTTAACCACTCAAAGGAGATCTAAAAAGTTGAACTTATGGATTTAAGCCAAGATCTTAGAAATTCTCTTGAGGATATTGAGGCAATAGAAATTGAAAACAAAGATCTAAAATAAAATGTCTAGCTGACTAATGAATGCATTAAGAAGCTAAGAGAGCATATTCAGAAGTTTAAAATAAGGCATAAAGAAGTTAGTGAAGAACTTAAGCAAGCAAACAACACTCTTGCAGACCTGAAAGACAAAAATGAGGACAATGAGAAAACCAAGGAATATCTGAACAAAATGATGAAATGCAAATCAGAAGAATGTGAGAAGCTAAAGCAAGAAGTAATATCTCTAAAAGTAGATCTAGAGAAAGCAATGAGATAAGATAGTAAACTTGAATCCGATAAGTTTGACAAGGTGATAGATGCAAAGAAAGTCTTGGAAACCAAGAAGGAAGCAAAGAATGAATCTATAATAACCCACTTTACTTAACCCAACAAAATTTTGACCCCCATTTTTTTTTTTTAAATATTTAATTTAATCATTTGTGTTTGATTCAATCGCATACTCTGGGCATCCATCCATTTGGATTAGGCATTCATCCATCCGAGATGAGAATTTAACCATACGGGTTAGGCATCTGTCCATATGGAACAGAAGGTTTCATCTATCCAATACGAGATAGGCATCTACCCATACGAGGTAGGCATTTATCCAATTGGGATAGGAGGTGCTCTGGCCAGAGACTTAGACTCTTCGAGACTATTCAGGTCCTGAGCCACTCACTAAGCACTACACTCCTTTAATAGGAGTGTATCGAGGTCACCGTCCTTAGGAGAAATCAAAATAACATAATGCAAGCTTGAATTCTGCCTCAGAATTTGGCTTAAATCCTCGGGAAGTCAAGCGAATCCATACAGGATTCCTTCCGGGTATGTATTGAATTACTTTTTCTTTTATTACACCTATATTTCAATTTAGGATTCTTTGCAATCCTTCTTCTTACCAAACCTAGACCTCATCCATGAACGCCTGAGTAATAGGGTTAACTTCATCCTTAGACTGCCTACATACCCGTTTCAGCATGGGATCAAGGCGTAAAGTATGTAGTTCTATTTTCTAATCTATGGTTTAATGTAAATTGTTTGGTGGGTACGCAACCCTTTCTAGGGTCAATGTCCCAGATAGTTTCTCTATGGTTTCTACCCACAATGGTAGCTCTTAAGCAAAGGCTCAAGATGGCCTATTGCTTGTGGCCTAAAACAACTAGATCCTAATACCTATCATAAGCGTCACCCTTGACCCAATTGTCAATCGTCAACAACTCTTTCGAGATTAAGTCAAATTTATAAAAGCATTTCACTCAATCAACCCTAAAGGGGTTTACTATGGTTTAACATGGCGGGTGTAAAACCATTTAAGGATTATCTTATTAGATCATCGATCCAAGGGGGATTACCCGCCCCTTGGATTTTAACTTCCAAGTGTCCCTTATTACTCCCCGATGATTTATAGGGATGATGCCACGGACATCATTGATGTAGCTTCATTACGTGTTAAGTGCAGTAGTTCAACACGATGGCATTACCCGTAAGCATGACCCAGAGGCACCGTAAATACCGAATGCTAGTAGGTTTTTGTTTTCCAACTCCCTTTGTTTAGTTTTCTAACTAAGAGGCTATGAAAACTTTTAATTAGCATCATGCTTGAAACAATTATGAAATGAACGTGCATAATTAGACATTGCAAAGCTTAATTAATTGAAATAACTACTTCTATGAGATTCATGAACCACTTGAAAAAAAATATCATCCTTCTACAACTAAATTATTTAATATTCAAAACTTGAAACATAACTTGCACAATAATGGCAATTATGAAACTCGCATATTCATAATTAAACATGTAACTTGCATGAAGATGATGATAATGTAACTTGCTCATCAATAAATGCAAATAATGTATAAGTAATTCGCATGATGCAAGGATAGTGTCATTTACATGCAAGATTAAGCAAATGTTATTTCTATCATGAGAATAATTAATTATAGAGTCATTAGTTCAAAATAAGCAATTAGTTTAGACATTAGACAAATTTGGGTCAAATCATAATATTATGAATTAATTGTTTCTAATGAATCGAAAATACCAACTAAGTAATCCAATAAATCTCAATTAAATTGAAGGATTCCAATTATAAAATTTGAAATATTTTTAATTTACAATTATAAATTTACTAAAGATAAATAATTTATACATTTATCTAAGATTAACTTTACTAAACTAAAATCTGAAGTAAAGAAATTATTAACAAAATCCAACTGCAAAAATAATTTTTGGTATTGGCTTTTATTGCTAAGTCGGAGTGGGGGCCACGGTCACCACTGCGGACCTGCAGGTGCAAACCCGCAGTGATGAGGGGATAGTCGTGGGCCCCTCCACTCCCTTTGCGGCCACTGTCGTAACAGTGACCGCAGGGGTAGCGGAGAGTACCACTCCCCGACGGGTTTAATAACTCCACCCCATCCTACGTTGACCGATTAAATATATTCTATGAAAAAAAAAAAAATTCACCTACTTTATTTTATTTTATTCTCTCATTTTTTTATCGTACAAATTAAATATTACAATAGATATATATATATATATATATATATATATATATATATATATATATATATATATATATATATATATATATATATATATATATATATATATATATATATATATACACGGTTTTATTCCAGTTCTATTAACAATTTAAAAATTTTACTATAAAAATAAAATTAAGAATCTACTCACAGGCATGAAAGATAATAGAGAAAATTATTTCAGATGATCTCATAGGAGCCCAAAAAAAAGATACACTATGCTTGAATTTGAGGCAGCAATACAACAAAGAACTAAATTACCTCAGAGATAAATAGATGTATAAATTTTGATTTCACAGTGATCATATTCAACAAATTTGCCTTACATTGAGATAAACATAATTTTTTTTATGATGAGTTTGTCAGGAAATTAACATTCACAAAGGGAGAGAGATTTCTAAAAAGAAATAAATAACAAGACAATATTTTTCACAGGGAGTTTATACAACAACATTGAGAAGAATTCATATTTGAAATACTATTTCACATAGTGAGATTTCTCAATACAAATGATTATATGCATAGAGAAAGAAACTATTTACAGAGATAAAGAATTTTGAGTTTTCAGAAAGAAAAAAAAAAAGTAGAGATGTTGAAAAGCACGATTTTTCCAGATTCAAGATTTTCTCTAGATTTCAAAAGGCAGAAAAAAAAATTAGAAGTCTAAATTCTTTCTTTTCTCTAAACAGATTAACAAATAAAAAGAAATCTACACTTGCATGTTTGAAAAGTAGTTTAATCAATGCATTTCTTTAATGAAAAATAGATTTTCCTTTCTAATAAATCTATCTAACAATTAAGTAATAATTTCCTTCAGAAAATTATATTCAAATAAAAGAATCTAAGAGGAGATATTTCCTTTTGAAAATATAAAATTTACATAAGCAATTAGCAAATAGAAAAGGGGGAACCTGGACAAGCCTTTTGATGTTGAATAATCTCCAAATCTTCAAGCTAGCCTTTCTTGATCCTTCCTTGCAAGCTTGGTGAAATTTCTTCACAACAAACTTAACAATTCTACAAATGAAAAATATGACTACCGGAAAAAAAAACTACTACTTGAAAAAACTTTTCTTCAAAAAAATAATCAACCCCCTTCTTTTGAAAATTGCATACAATATATAGGAAAAACCCCTTAACTCCACTATCTAGAGGAATTAATTGAAAATGAGATTCTTTTTCCAATATTGGATCCATGCAAAATTGATTAATATCCTAGTGGGGGAGTTACATGCAAGGGAATTAAAGAATGAAGATTCCTCTAGAAGCTTCTAATTCCTCCTACAACATGTGCCATAATTGGGAATGGCAAAAATAAATAATGCCTATTTAAATTATATTCTCCAAGTGTGTATGTGGGTCCATTATTTAACCTTTTATAATATTTATTCAACCATATTCAATAGTTCAACCAAAAGAAGATATAATAGAAATTGCATCAAATTAAAAGTGATAAGGGAGGGTTATGACATCCTCTCCCCCTTAAATTGTGCATCCTCCCGATGCACTTATTGAATGTATCCAAAAAGAGTCTATAGTTCATGATTAGTTTCAAACAAAAAAGGAAACAACTGTTGCATTTCCCTAGTACTTCCCATGTGGCATTCTTTTCATCATACTGATTCCATTGTACTTTGCATTGATCAACCTCTCTATTGCACAATTAGCACTGGCGCCTCTCCAAGATTCTGAATGGCTCTATCATTATTCCCCTCATTTCTTGGACCTATAAAGCATCCCAATTCAATATATGTTTCTCATCAGGTACATACTTTTTAAGAAGAGATACATGGAAGACATCATGGATTCGGCTCAACTGGCGAGGTAAGGCCAACCGGTATGCAACTGGATTAATCATTTCCAATATCTCAAAAGGCCCAACATAACGAGGTGCAAGCTTAGCCTTTTTCCCAAACCTTATGGAACTCTTGTGAGGCCTAACCCTTAGGAAGACTTTCTCTCCCACCTCAAACTCCCTTGGTGTCCTGTTCTTGTCTGCGTAACTTTTCTGCCTATCTGAGGCTTCCTTCAATCTTTGCCTTATTTCCTTAGTTTTCCTTTCCATTTCCTTCAACATATCTAGTCCAACAATTACTCTGTCTTCAAGGCTATCCCAACTTAAAGGTGTTCGACATGGCCTACCATACAATGCTTTGAAAGGTGCCATTCCCAAAGATGTTTGATATGTATTATTATAAGAAAACTCTACCAGAGGTAGGTAATCTTCCCATTTCTTCTGTTGGTCCATGCAGTACATGCGAAGTAGGTCTTCCAAAATCTGATTTGTCCTCTCTATTTGACCGTCAGTTTCAGGATGGTATGCAGTACTAAAATTTAGTTGAGTTCCCAGAGCTAGTTGAAGAGTTGTCCAAAACCTTGAAGTGAATCTAGCATCTCTATCTGATATGATTTTATCTGGCATTCCATGCAACCTAAATATTTCCTTAACAAAGTGCCTTGCCAAGGTAGGTGCATCATCCGTCAGATTCCCTGGTATAAAGTGTGCCACCTTAGTGAGTTTGTCAATTACCACCATTATTGTATCATGCCTAGAAGGTGACATGGGTAACCCTTGCATAAAATCCATGCTAATAACTTGCCACTTGTGTTGAGGTACATCATGTAACTGTAATAATCCAGTTGGATGTCTATGCTCCACCTCTACTCTTTGACACTCCAAATATTTAGCCACATACTTGACTATGTCATTCTTCATCCCTTGCCAAAAGTATAGCTTCTTTAGATCTGCATAAAGTTTGTTAACCCCTAGGTGCCTTGACTAAGGAGTATTATGAGCCTCCGACAAGACTACCTTCATTAAGTCCCCTGAACTAGGAACATAAATTCTATTATTGTATCCAAGTAATCCATCTTCATCTAATGTATACCCTTCAATCTTAGGATCTGTTGGATCGTATTATAAATTCAATTTGACTTTCTCATACCATGGGTCATGTCCCTACTCATCCATTACTTTCTTTTTGAAAGAAGTTTTGAATGTTGCTATAGTCATCAAGTGTCTCCTCCTACTTAAAGCATCTGCCACCCTATTTTCCTTCCCCTTAATATATTCAATTAAAAAAATCATATTCACTTAGAAACTATAACCACCTTCTTTGTCTAGCATTTAAGTGGGGTTGGGTAAAGATGTACTTTAGTCCTTGGTTATCTGACTTTAACTCAAAGCGCTTCCCTAGTAAGAAGTGTCTCCATTTGTGTAGGGCATGCACAATCACTGCTAACTCTAAGTCATGGTGTACATAATTAACTTCATGAGTCTTCAGCTTCCTGGACTCGTAAGCTACTACCCCTTCATCCTTGGATAAGTACTCCTCCTAAACCTTCAATAGAAGTGTCAGTTATGACTTTGAAGTGTCCATTTGGATCTGGTACCTTAAAAATGGGTGCTGAAGTTAGTTTTCCCTTCAAGATTTGAAATGCCTTATCACTTTGCTCTGCCACACAAACTTTTTACTCTTCCTCTGCAATGAGGTGATGGGGTTTTCTATCTTAGAGAATCCTTCCACAAACCTCCTATAGTACCCTGCTAGCCCTATAAAGCTTCTTACCTTTGAAACCTTTTTAGGGATCAGCCATTCTACTATTGCCTTTATCTTATCTGGATCAACTATTATTCCTTCTTTTGATATTGTATGCCCAAGGTAGTGAATATTTTCCTCGAACAAGGCACATTTTGACAATTTCCCATATAACTTATCTTCCCTCAACCTTTGCAAAACCATTTGTAGGTGTACTAAATGTTCCTCCTCCTTTCTATAGTAAATCAAGATGTCATGGAGAAATACCAAAACAAATTTGTCCAAGTAGTCATGGAGTACACTATTCATTAGGTTCATAAATGCAGCTGGGGCATTGTTACACCAAAAGGTACTACTGTGAATTCATAATGCCCATATCTTGTCCTGAAAGTTGTCTTTGGAATGTCCTCCTCTTTAATTCTGAGTTGATGATATCTTGATCGGAGGTCTATCTTCAAGAAAACTACTGCTCCTTTCATTTGGTCAAAAAGATCCTCTATTCGAGGTAAGAGATACCTATTATTTATTGTGACCTTGTTCAACATCCTATAGTCGATGCATAGTCTTAAGGTTCCATCCTTCTTCTTAGTGAATAAGATTGGTGCTCCCCATGGTGATACGCTTGGCCTTATTAATCCCTTAGCTAAGAGTTCCTCTAATTGCATTTTGAGTTCTTGTAATTCAGTTGTGTTCATTCGATAAGGTGCCCTTGATACTGGTTCAGCTCCTGGTAGTAAGTCGATAGAAAAGTCAAACTTCCTTTTAGGGGGTAAGCTGGGTAATTCTTCTGGAAATACATCCTTGAATTCTCATAAGAAAGGGGTATTTTCAAAGGTTGGGGTATTTTCCTCTTCTCCTTCATCAATTCCAACCATATAAATTAGGCCTCCTCTTCTTCTTTCCTTCTTTAATTGCATGGCTGATATGGTTTCTATGTTAATGGGGTTAAACTTTCCTTGGATTTTGACCCTTTCCCCCCCATCATCCAAACATTCAACAACTTTGTTATAGCAATCTACATTAGCTTGATGATCCGTTAACCAACTCATTCCAATAATTACATCATATAACCCTAGGGGTGCCACGTAGAGATCTACCTTTGTTTCAAACTCAGTAAATTGTACCCTTGCCCTCGGTAAACACTTAGTTACTTCCCTAGTTGCCTTATCCCCATATTGAACCATCCATGATGACTCCATTTGATTAACTTTTAATGCATATTTGCTTACTAATTTAGGTGAGATGAAACATTCAGATGACCCAGTGTCAATTAGAATTGAAATTGGTTGTTCAAATAGTATACATGTAGTTTTCATGGGAACATTCTAGAATATTTGCTCTTCGGCTCCTAACTGTTGCATGAATCCTTTCTTGAGGCCCTCGTTGTGGTTGATTGGCCCTAATCTAACCTTGCATCCTAGGGCATTTTCTAGCAAAATGGTTTCCCCCACACATAAAACATCCACCTGGAGGACCCCTCCTGCCTTGATTCCTAGGGGATCATTCCTTGTTTCATTGGCCCTGGGTGGATAAGTTATCATGTTGTGCTGGTCATTCCTATTATAAATTCCCTTGTTATTATTGCCCATGTTATTATTATTATTTCCATTTCTCTGATATTTATTAGGGGGTGGCCTTCTTTCGGAAGAATTATTCCTTTGACTTTTGTTGAAGTTAGTGTTCCCCTTGAATTCCTACTTCCTTTTAAATGAGTGCTTCCCATTGTAGTTCTGCCTTGTTGTTGTTAGGGCTTGAATCTTCCTCTCCCACCTTAGGGACTTTTCAAGTACTTCATTCATGTTTTTGGGTCCATGCATGTCAACCTCTGCCCCTATGTTGGTATTTAGTCCCAAAATGAACTTCCTCGCTTGACCTTCTTCATCTTTTTGGTACATAGGTATGTACTTAAGCAATTTGGCGAACTTATCCCAATATTGTTGGACTGATAGGGGCCCTTGTCATAGATTATGGAACTCTGTCAGCTTCTCATCAAAGAACAATTGTGGTAGCCACCTTTTATGAAAATGGTGAACAAATTGATCCCATGTGATCGTATCCCTGCTATACCCATTTTGCTCCTTTGTGTTGGTCCATCAGCTAGCTCCCTCCCCTATGAGTTGATAGGAACCCCATAAGGCCTTGGTTGTTTTGCTAAAATCCCTTAGTTCAAAATACTTTTCCATTTCATTTAACCAATTTTCAGCTCCTTCACCAATTTACCTCCCATCGAACTTAGGGGGGGTGATTTTATTCAAATCCTTAAAGAGTTCCAATATGTTATTTTCTTTTCTATTGTCCATCACATTCCCTTGAATGCTACCAGGGTTCCCATTTTCAATTCCACTTTGATTTTCTATGTCATTCTGCCTTGCCCTAAGGTCCTGCATTGATTGCTCCAAGAAGTTGATCTTATCCCTTTGTTTGGTTAGCAGGTTGATTATAGCCTCAACCCCATCTTTGTTATTCCCTTGGTTTTGTTGATTCCCTTCATGGTTTTCCTCATGGTTTTCTTCATGATTTTCCTCATGGTTAGCTTCCCTTTGTCTCCTATTGGTAGCACATCTTCCATTTCCCCTTCTTCTTCCTCTTCCTCTAGACATCTAGGGTTTTACCTGAAAATTAAATTAAGTAGTTAGTTCTTGATTTAAGATTTTATAATTTAATCTCTACCATTGCAAGACATTCCCTTAGTTGTGCAAGTTTAAGTGAGCACAAGGCCTAGATTTGAACCTTTGCTCTGATACCAAATGTAATAACCCACTTTACTTAACCCAACAAAATTTTGACCCCCTCTTTTTTTAATATTTAATTTTAATCATTTGTGTTTGATTCAATCGCATACTCTAGGAATCCATCCATTTGGATTAGGCATTCATCCATCGGGGATGAGCATCTAAACGTACGAGTTAGGCAACTTTCCATACGAAACAGAAGGTTTCATCTATCCAATATAGGATAGGCATCTACCCATACTGGGTAGGCATCTATCCAATTGGGATAGGAGGTGCTCTAGCCAGAGACTTAGACTCATCGGGACCATTCATGTCCTGAGTCACTCACTAAGAACTACACTCCTCTAATAGGAGTGCACCAAGGTCGCCGTCCTTAGGAGAAATCAAAATAACATAATGCAAGCTTGAATTCCACCTCGGAATTTGGCTTAAAGCCTTGGGAAGTCAAGCGAATCCATACGGGATTCCTTCCGAGTATGCATTGAATTACTTTTTCTTTTATTACACCTAAATTTCAAATTAGGATTCTTCGCAATCCTTCTTCTTACCAAACCTAGACCCCATCCATGAACGCCTGAGTACTAGGGACAACTTCATCCAGAGACTGCCTACATACCCATTTTGGCATGGGATCAAGGCGTAAAGTATGTAGTTCTATTTTCTAATCTATGGTTTAATGTAAACTATTTGGTGGGTACGCAACCCTTTCTAGGGTCAATGTCCAAGATAGATTCTCTGTGGTTGCTACCCACAATGGTAGCTCTTAAGCAAAGGCTCAAGATGGCCTGTTGCTTGTGGCCTAAAACAACTAGATCCTAATAACGACATAAGCGTCACCCTTGACCCAATTGTCAATCGTCAACAACTCTTTCGAGATTAAGTCAAATTTATAAAAGCATTTCACTCAATCAACCCTAAAGGGGTTTACTATGGTTTAACATGGTGGATGTAAAATCATTTAAGTATTATCTTATTATATTATCGATCCAAGGGGGATTACCCGCCCCTTGGATTTTAACTTCCAAGTGTCCCTTATTACTCCCGATGATTTATAGGGATGATGCCATAGACATCGTTGATGTAGCTTTATTAGGCGTTAAGTGCAGTAGTTTAACAGGACGGCATTACCCGTAAGCATGACCTAGAGGCACCGTAAATACCGAACGCTAGTAGGTTTTTGTTTTCCAACTCCCTTTGTTTAGTTTTCTAATGAAGAGGCTATGAAAACATTTAATTACCATCATGCTTGAAACAATTATGAAATGAGCGTGCGTAATTAGACATTGCAAAGCTTAATTAATTGAAATAACTACTTCTATGGGATTCATGAACCACTTGAAAAAGAATACCATCCTTCTACAACTAAACTATTTAATATTCAAAACTTGAAATATAACTTGCACAATAATGGCAATTATGAAACTCGCATATTGATAATTAAACGTGTAACTTGCATGAAGATGATGATAATTTAACTTGCTCATCAATAAATGCAAATAATGTAAAAGTAATTCGCACGATGCAAGGATAGTGTCATTTACATGCAAGATTAAGCAAAAGTTATTTCTATCATGAGAATAATTAATTATAGAGTCATTAGTTCAAAATAAGCAATTAGTTTAGACATTAGACAAATTTGGGTCAAATCATAATATTATGAATTAATTGTTTCTAATGAATCTAAAATACCAACTAAGTAATCCAATAAATCTCAATTAAATTCAAGGATTCCAATAATAAAATTTGATATATTTTTAATTTACAATTATAAATTTACTAAAGATAAATAATTTAAAAATTTATCTAAGTTTAACTTTAATAAACTAAAATCTAAATTAAAGAAATTATTAACAAAATCCAATTGCAAAAATAATTTTTGGTAGTTCATTTTATTGCCAACTGGGAGTGGGGGCCACGAGTCCCGTCACCACTGCGGACCTGCAGGTGCGGGCCCGCAGTGATGAGGGGATGGTCATGGGCCCCTCCACCCCCTCTGTGGCCACTGTCATAACAGTGACCACAGGGGTAGTGGAGAGTACCACTCCCCGGCGGGTTTAATAACTCTGCCCCCTCCTGCATTGACCAACTAAATTTTTTGTAACCTACTTTATTTTATTTTATTCAATTTTTTTTATCGTACAAATTAATTATTACAATATATACGGTTTTATTCCAGTTCTATTAACAATTTAAAAATGTTATTATAAAAATAAAAATAAGAATCTACTCACAGGCATGAAAGATATTAGAAAAAATTATTTCAGATCATCTCACAGGAGCCCAAAAAAAAGATACACTGTGCTTGAATTTGAGGTAGCAATACAACAGAGAACTAAATTACCTCAGAGATAGATAGATGTATAAATTTCGATTTCAGAGTGATCATATTCGACAAATTTGTCTTAAGTTGAGATAAACATAAAAAAATTTATGATGAGTTTGTCAGGAAATTATCATTCACAAAGGGAGAGATATTTCTGAAAAAAAAAATAATAACAAGACAATATTTTTCACAGGGAGTTTATACAACAATATTGAGAAGAATTCACATTTGAAATACTATTTCACATAGTGAGATTTATCAATACAAATGATTATATGCATAGAGAAAGAAACTATTTACAGACATCAAAGAATTTTGAGTTTTCAAAAATCAAAAATGTTGAAAAGCACGATTTTTCCAGACTCAAGATTTTCTCTAGATTTCAAAACGCAGAAAAAAAAATTAGAAGTCTAAATTCTTTCTTTTCTCTAAACAGATTAACAAATAAAAAGAAATCTGCACTTGCATGTTTCAAAAGTAGTTTTATCAATGCATTTCTTTAATGAAAAATAGATTTTCCTTTCTAATAAATCTATCTAACAATTAAGTAATAATTTCCTTCAGAAAATTATATTCAAATAAAGAATCTAAGAGGAGATATTTCCATTTGAAAATATAAAATTTACATAAGCAATTAGCAAATGGAAAAGGGGGAACCTGGACAAGCCTTTTGATGTTCAATAATCTCCAAATCTTCAAGCTAGCCTTTCTTGATCCTTACTTGCAAGCTTGGTGAAATTTCTTCACAACAAACTTAACAATTCTACAAATGAAAAATATGACTACCGGAAAAAAAAACTACTACTTGAAAAAAAAATTCTTCAAAAAAATAATCAACCCCCTTCTTTTGAAAATTGCATACAATATATAGGAAAAACCCCTTAACTCCACTATCTAGAGGAATTAATTGAAAATGAGATTCTTTTTCCAATATTAGATCCATGCAAAATTGATTAATAACCTAGTGGGGGAGTTACATGCAAGGGAATTAAAGAATGAAGATTCCTCTAGAAGCTTCTAATTCCTCCTACAACATGTGCCATAATTGGGAATGGCAAAAATAAATAATGCCTATTTAAATTATATTCTCCAAGTGTGTATGTGGGTCCATTATTTAACCTTTTATAATATTTATTCAACCATATTCAATAGTTCAACCAAAAGAAGATATAATAGAAATTGCATCAAATTAAAAGTGATAAGGGAGGGTTATGACATCCTCTCCCCCTTAAATTGTGCATCATCCCGATGCACTTATTGAATGTATCCAAAAAGAGTCTATAGTTCATGATTAGTTTCAAACAAAAAAGGAAACAACTGTTGCATTTCCCTAGTACTTCCAGTGTGGCATTCTTTTCATCATACTGATTCCATTGTACTTTGCATTGATCAACCTCTCTGTTGCGTAATTAGCACTGGTGCCTCTCCAAGATTCTGAATGGCTCTATCATTATTCCCCTCGTTTCCTAGACCTATAAAGCATCCCAATTCAATATATGTTTCTCATCAGGTACATACTTTTTAAGAAGAGATACATGGAAGACATCATGGATTCGGCTCAACTGGGGAGGTAAGACCAACCGGTATGCAACTGGATTAATCATTTCCAATATCTCAAAAGGCCCAACATAACAAGGTGCAAGCTTAGCCTTTTTCCCAAACCTTATGGAACTCTTGTGAGGCCTAACCCTTAGGAAGACTTTCTCTCCCACCTCAAACTCCCTTGGTGTCCTGTTCTTGTCTGCGTAACTTTTCTGCCTATCTGAGGCTTCCTTCAATCTTTGCCTAATTTCCTTAGTTTTCCTTTCCATTTCCTTCAACATATCTAGTCCAACAATTACTCTGTCTTCAAGGCTATCCCAACTTAAAGGTGTTCGACATGGCCTACCATACAATGCTTTGAAAGGTGCCATTCCCCAAGATGTTTGATATGTATTATTATAAGAAAACTCTACCAGAGGTAGGTAATCTTCCCATTTCTTCTGTTGGTCCATGCAGTACATGCGAAGTAGGTCTTCCAAAATCTGATTTGTCCTCTCTGTTTGACCGTCAGTTTCAGGATGATATGCAGTACTAAAATTTAGTTGAGTTCCCAGAGCTGGTTGAAGAGTTGTCCAAAACCTTGAAGTGAATCTAGCATCTCTATCTGATATGATTTTATCTAGCATTCCATGCAACCTAAATATTTCCTTAACAAAGCGCCTTGCCAAAGTAGGTGCATCACCCATCAGATTCCCTGGTATAAAGTGTGCCACCTTAGTGAGTTTGTCAATTACCACTATTATTGTATCATGCCTAGAAGGTGACATGGGTAACCCTTGCATAAAATCCATGCTAATAACTTGCCACTTGTGTTGAGGTACATCATGTAACTGTAATAATCTAGTTTGATGTCTATGCTTTGCCTTTACTCTTTGACACTCCAAACAATTAGCCACATACTTGACTATGTCATTCTTCATCCCTTGCCAAAAGTATAACTTCTTTAGATCTGCATAAAGTTTGTTAACCCCCAGGTGTCTTGAGTAAGGGGCATTATGAACCTCCGAAAAGACTACCTTCCTTCAATCCCCTGAACTAGGAACATAAATTCTATTATTGTATCCAAGTAATCCATCTTCATCTAATGTATACCCTTCAATCTTAGGATCTATTGGATCGTATTCTAAATTAAATTTGACTTGCTCATACCATGGGTCATGTCCCTGCTCATCCATTACTTTCTTTTTGAAAGAAGTTTTGAATGTTGCTATACTCATCAAGTGTCTCCTACTTAAAGCATCTACCACCGTATTTTCCTTCCCCTTAATATATTTAATTTCAAAATCATATTCACTTAGAAACTCTAACCACCTTCTTTGTCTAGCATTTAAGTGGGGTTGGGTAAAGATGTACTTTAATCCATTGTTATCTGACTTTAACTCAAAGGGCTTCCCTAGTAAGAATTGTCTCCATTTGTGTATGACATGCACAATCACTGCTAACTCTAAGTCATGGTGTACATAATTAACTTCATGAGTCTTCAGCTTCCTGGACTCGTAAGCTACTACCCCTTCATCTTGGATAAGTACTCCTCCTAAACCTTCAATAGAAGTGTCAGTTATGACTTCGAAGTGTCCATTCGGATCTGGTACCTTTAAAATGGGTGTTGAAGTTAGTTTTCCCTTCAAGATTTGAAATGCCTTATCACTTTGCTCTGCCACACAAAATTTTTACCCTTCCTCTGCAATGAGGTGATGGGGTTTTCTATCTTAGAGAATCCTTACACAAACCTCCTATAGTACCCTGCTAGCCCTATAAAGCTTCTTACCTTTGAAACCTTTTTAGGGATCGGCCATTCTACTATTGCCTTTATCTTATCTGGATCAACTGATATTCCTTCCTTTGATATTATATGCCCAAGGTAGTGAATCTTTTCCTCGAACAAGGCACATTTTGATAGTTTCCCATATAACTTATCTTCCCTCAACCTTTGCAAAACCATTTGTAGGTGTACTAAATGTTCCTCCTCCTTCCTAGAGTAAATAAATATGTCGTCCAGAAATACCAAAACAAATTTGTCCAAGTAGTCATGGAGTATACTATTCATTAGGTTCATAAATGCAGCTGGGGCATTGGTTACACCAAAACATACTACTGTGAATTCATAATGCCCATATCTAGTCTTGAAAGTTGTCTATGGAATGTCCTCCTCTTTAATTCTGAGTTGATGATATCCTCATTAGAGCTCTATCTTCGAGAAAACTACTTCTCCTTTCATTTGGTCAAAATGATCCTCTATTCGAGGTAAGGGATACCTATTATTTATTGTGACCTTGTTCAACATCCTATAGTCAATGCATAGTCTTAAGGTTCCATCCTTTTTCTTAGCGAATAAGACTAGTGCTCCCCATGGTGATACACTTGGCCTTATTAATTCCTTAGCTCAGAGTTCCTTGAATTGCATTTTGAGTTCTTGTAATTCAGTTGTGTTCATTCGATAAGGTTCCCTTGATACTGGTCCAGCTCCCGGTAGTAAGTCGATAGAAAATTCAAACTTCCATTTAGGGGGTAATCCGGGTAATTCTTCTGGAAATGCATCCTTGAATTCTCATGAGAAAGGGGTATTTTCAAACGTTGGGGTATTTTCCTCTTCTCCTTCATCAATTCCAACCATATAAATTAGGCCTCCTCTTCTTCTTTCCTTCTTTAATTGCATGGCTGATATGGTTTCTGTGTTAATGGGTTTAAGCTTTCCTTGGATTTTGACCCTTTCCCCCCAATCATCCAAACATTCAACAACTTTTTTATAGCACTCTACATTAGCTTGATGATCTGTTAACCAACTCATTCCAATAATTACATCATATAACCCTAGGGGTACCACATAGAGATCTACCTTTGTTTCAAACTCAAGAAATTGTATCCTTGCCTTCGGTAAACACTTAGTTACTTCCCTAGTTGCCTTATCCCCATATTGAACTATCCATGATGACTCCATTTGATTAACTTTTAATGCATATTTGCTTACTAATTTAGGTGATATGAAACATTCAGATGACCCAGTGTCAATTAGAATTGAAATTGGTTGTTCAAATAGTGTACCTGTAGTTTCCACGGGAACATTCTGGAATCTTGCTCTTTGGTTCCTAACTGCTACATGAATCCTTTGTTGAGGCTCTTGTTGTGGTTGATTGGCCCTAATATAAACTTGCATCCTAGGGAATTCTCTAGCAAAATGGTGTCCCCCACACATAAAACATCCACCTGGAGGACCCCTCCTACCTTGATTCCTAGGGGGATCACTCCTTGTTAGCGTCAAGCTTGAAACAATTATGAAATGAACGTGCATAATTAGACATTGCAAAAATTAATTAATTGAAATAACTACTTCTATGGGATTCATGAACCACTTGAAAAAAAATACTATCCTTCTACAACTAAATTGTTTAATATTCAAAACTTGAAATATAACTTGCACAATAATGGCAATTATGAAACTCGCATGTTGATAATTAAACATGTAACTTGCATGAAGATGATGATAATTTAACTTGCTCATCAATAAATGCAAATAATATATAAGTAATTCGCATGATGCAAGGATAGTGTCATTTACATGCAAGATTAAGCAAATGTTATTTCTATCACGAGAATAATTAATTATAGAGTCATTAGTTCAAAATAAGCAATTAGTTTAAACATTAGACAAATTTGGGTCAAATCATAATATTATGAATTAATTGTTTCTAATGAATCTAAAATACCAACTAAGTAATCCAATAAAACTCAATTAAATTGAAGGATTCCAATTATAAAATTTGAAATGTTTTTAATTTACAATTATAAATTTACTAAAGATAAATAATTTATAAATTTATTTAAGTTTAACTTTACTATTAAACTAAAATCTAAATTAAAGAAATTATTAACAAAATCCAATTGCAAAAATATTTTTTGGTAGTGGCTTTTATTGCCAAGTGGGAGTGGGGGCCACGGGTCCCGTCACCACTGCGGACCTGCAGGTGTAGGCCCGCAATGATGAGGGGACGGTCGTGGGCCCCTCCACTCCCTCTGCGGCCACTGCTGTAACAATGACCGCAGGGTTAGTGGAGAGTAACAATATTGAGAAGAATTCATATTTGAAATACTATTTCACATAGCGAGATTTCTCAATACAAATGATTATATGCATAAAGAAAGAAACTATTTACAAAGATAAAATAATTTTGAGTTTTCAGAAAAAAGTAGAGATGTTGAAAAGCACGATTTTTCCAGATTCAAGATTTTCTCTAGATTTCAAAAACTAGAAAAAAAAAAAAGTAGAAGTCTGATTTCTTTTTTTTCTCTAAATAGATTAACAAATAAAAAGAAATTTGCATTTGCATGTTTGAAAAGTAGTTTTATCAATGCATTTCTTTAATGAAAAATAGATTTTCCTTTCTAATAAGTCTATCTAATAATTTTGTAATAATTTCCTTCAGAAAATTATATTCAAATAAAAGAATCTTAGAGGAGATATTTCCTTTAGAAAATATAAAATTTACATAAGCAATTAGCAAATGGAAAAGGGGGAACCTAGAGAAGCCTTTTGATGTTGAATCCTCTCCAAATCTTCAAGCTAGCCTTTCTTGATCCTTCCTTGCAAGCTTGGTGAAATTTCTTCAAAACAAACTTAACAATTCTACAAATGAAAAATATGACTACCGGAAAAAAAACTACTACTTGAGAAAACTTTTCTTCAAAAAAATAATCAACCCCCTTCTTTTGAAAATTGCATACAATATATAGGTAAAACCCCTTAACTCCACTATCTAGAGGAATTAATTGAAAATGAGATTCTTTTTCCAATATTGGATCCATGCAAAATTGATTAATATCCTAGTGGGGGAGTTGCATGCAAGGGAATTAAAGAATGAAGATTCCTCTAGAAGCTTCTAATTCCTCCTCCAACATGTGTCATAATTGGGAATGGCAAAAACAAATAATGCCTATTTAAATTATATTTTCCAAGTGTGTATGTGGGTCCATTATTTAACCTTTTATAATATTTATTCAACCATATTCAATAGTTCAACCAAAAGAAGATATAATAGAAATTGCATCAAATTAAAAGTGATAAGGGAGGGTTATGACAGAATCTAGTGAATGTTTAGAATCCAAAACAAATCACAAAGAAGATTCACCTCTGAAAAAGGCAACAACTACCAAGGAAGAAAAAGGTAATTCTCTAGTCGAGCAATAGGTAAGTAAGAAAAACACCTTCTTTAATAACTTGTTATAAAATCAATAAAGTAGATCATAAGGTAGTAGAATGTAGAAATAGCTTGAATCAAAATTCTAACCTATTCTCCGGTAGATGTTACACATGTAATAAGTATGTTCATAGAGATAATCTATATAGAAATCCAATTATGAATCAAAATAAATATAATTTGTAGTCACATAAATCTGTCCAGTTTAATTAAATGAATATTTGCTATTTATTTGATTAAAAATCCACTAGCCATTAGTTAATTAAATTAATATTTAATTAATTCATCTTCAAACATTCTCCTATTAATTAAATAAATTATTCAATTTATTTTAATTAATTCATTATACCAAATTCACAATCAATTAAATGAATAAATTATATTTATTCAATTAAATCCCCCTTTTCCTCTTTTAAATAAATTAAATAAAACATTTATTTAAATCATTTATACCTCCACTTGCATTTTCCTACAGATACAACTTGCACACATTTATTAAAATAAATAAATTTTATTTTAAATAAAATCCTATTTTCTCTCACCCACCATCTCCCACTTGCCCTTGCTAAATTCTTCTAGAACCTATCTAATCCTAATCAATTAACCTAATCCATCCCCTAATTATTGTCACATTCCTAAGCAACTTGAAGTCACTTCTCAAAGACTTCAAAGTCTTTGAAAAGCATTTAATGCTTTGTGTGTTCAACAATCTAACCTCTAAAGTCTTCCAAAACCATTAATGGCTCTTACATAACCATTTATAGTTAATTCAACTTGCACTCATGTGTCTCCTCAAGCATTTATTGCTTTGACCATGGTTATCCATTTTGCCCTTTGCACAAGAGTTTATCCATTGGATAAAAGTTTTATTCTTTGAATAAAGAATTTATCCATTCAACCTAACCTTGACCTTAACTCCCAAGTTAACTCTCAGGTCATGTCAAGCATTTAATGCTTATTCCCTCTCCTCTCAACCTATCTCATATTAACACTTGTCATCCTGGGATTGGGTTGAAAGCCCTCACATGGATTGAATTTCATTCAATCCTGACCCTTGTTGAGATTACTCAATCTCAACCATCCATTGCTCCATTTTACCTATAAATAAAGCTAAGAGCATGTTAGGAGGCATTTGGAGATGCCTCGTTATATTTACTTTCCTAGTTAAATATTCTTTCATATTTTTAGTGTCTCTTTTGATATGTCTACTTAGATTAGATTTTGGTTGATTAACACTAATAGTTTCTTGGTTTTTTATGTGTTATTCCACCACGGGTTCTAGTCTAACCTACCTCCATTTCGCAGAGCATCACTTGGTGAACCTGACATGAATCCAAACACCCAAAAACAATTTTTTTTAACACAACTAACTTGTTTGAATGTTGAGATTGACACACAGGTTGCGCTTTAGCGCTTTTGATCGCGTTGTAGCGCTATTGCAATTTGACATTCTAACGCTATTGTATTTACAATAGCGCTATTGTCTCAAATTTGGTGCTATTGACCATTATTTAGCGCTTTTGTGGCTTAAATAGCGCATTTGTGTTTGTTTTGGCACGTTTGTATTTGCTATCAAAGTTTTACTTTTAGCACCTTTGTCTTCGTATTAGCGTGTTTGTGTTAAATAGCGCTTCTATTTGCACACAGAGTAGCACTATTGTAATAGAACGTTGTAAAAAAGACCATGTAACCGAAAATATAATTTTTCTTAGGCTTGTGGAAGCCCTCCACGGGTTCGAACTTTCTTAACCATTCGTTTCTTGTGCAGGTTTTAAACTAACTCCTTTTTGTTGTTTAAAATTAAAATTTCTATTTGGTGCTCTAAAATTGAACAACACAAACTTCATTTCTTGCAAGTTAGGATCAATCTTGTTTTGGTGCTCTAAAAATTGAACAAAAACAAATTCATTTCTTGCAAGTTAGGATACATTCTCTTTTTGGTGCTTAAAACAAGACAAAAACAAATTTCCTTTTATTTGCATCAAACTTAAGCAAAACTCACAATCAACACTTCAAATTTTGGTGCAAGTAAAAAGAACAATCAACTTGTCTTAGTTTACAAAAATGATTTACTTCATGCATGTGTGCTCTTATTTCAGTTGACCAGGATTTCAAATTCTAGTTTACTCAAACACATTGCTTTTGAAGTTAAAAAGAACCTCATGATTGTTGGAGCAACATCTCCAAATAGATAAAAAAATCATTGCAATGACAAGTTAAAAAGGTACAAGTGTATTTTGTGTTTGGCACACTTGTGCAAAAGAGTTGGTTGAGTGGTCCTACTTCTAACACACACTATCCTCTCCCTTGGCTTTCGTGGTCCTAGGTACAAGAGAAAAGTGTTAGTAACACTCAAGTTTTATCTTTTTAAGAGAGGCCTGCCAAGAGACACATCACTCTTGGGAATGACCTCGCACGGTAAATCCTTCAAGCTGCTATAGAAATCAAGTGTGAGCAAAAGTTGTAGCCTTGCATATAGTTGTTCCTACAGTATAACTTGCCGAAAGGACAAATGGGCCCCACCACAAGTTACAAGGTTCTTAAGTGAGTCACTGCAGAATGAACTTATGTCCAAAAACATCAAACATTACTAAACACCTTTAAGTAGTAGCTCACTCATTCTATTGATTGATGATATTTGTGATACAATTCAGTGCAAGAGCATAGATGGTTTTTCTCCCAAGATACTCACCATACATATTTCCTTGAGTAGAAACATAGATTTTTGAAAAGTCACTTGTGGCTTGATGAAAGTGATGACTCCCCCATCATAGGGATCATCTATTTTTTATGCTTGTACAAGACTTAGTATATCACATCCTTGCCTGCCACGGTGGGATTCATAAGGTATGTAGTACCAAAGTCGAAGAAATATCAAGATGTGGGCTGAATTTATCGCAACTAGCCATTTGACCTTAGGGATAAAGAATGTTTAAAGTGTTTTCATTTTTGAGTCAAGACTAGTGCAAATTGAGCCAACTTCAGGCTTTGGAAAACACCTAAAAATAAACTTAAAGAAAAGGGTCATAAAAAGTCCAAGGATTGGGTTGATCTAGACCCATACTTATTTGTGCCTTTTGAGGCAACATTCTTGTGTTTGTGTGCTTGCTTTATTTTCTTGTCAAAGAAAGAATCAAAAACCAAATTCCAAAGAATAAGTATTCATCCAACATAAACATTTCCAAACACCAACAAAAGATCAAAAACAAAGAGCAAGAGTATCAAACTATATGACCATTCTTCACATCTTGAGAAAGAAGAATCTTCATCAACACATCAACTTGAAGAAAAGACCATTGAGCTCAAAGGCTCTTATCAAAAGGAGGAAATTCTTCTATCTTAATAGACAAATATTTGTCTCTCATAGAGCCTTCTTACATCGCATGCATCTTTATCTTTAAGGGAAATCAAACGAATTTGATCAAGAGTCATTAAACCGCAGAGCTTTCACACAATATCAAGCTTTGAGTTATCACAAAAACAAAGGAAGCAAGATCAATCCTGACTTCTTTCCAGACATTTGCATCACATATAACGTAGCTCGGGAATAACCACCAACTCCCAAAAGAGAAGAAGAAGAATTTGTCCCATATGTGACACAAAGCTTTTATTGAGGTTAAACATTTCATCCATTATCATATCCATATCTCATCAACTCCATTCCAACTCTCAACACACTCGAAAGGTTTTTGTCCTAAGTTCTATTTTCAAAATTGCTTGAATCAAATACAAAACATCACTTTTTTAGAGTGTCTCTATATCTGGGATAAACTTATCCTAAGAGACATTTCTACACAGGTTAAAACTAGTCTATGAGTGAATCCTCTCATTACTAGGTAGTTGAGTCTGTAACACATCTCAGATTCCTCTAAACCTTATCACATCAAACCTTATCAAAAACAACAAGCAAATTCAAGAAGAAAACTTTGGCCACATCTACCTCTAAAGTGCTAGAGATCCATATGCAACACACCACACCAACCATAAATCTCTCATTCCATCAACAAATCATCATCATTTTCACCCAACTTCAACAAAAACTTGTAAACAAAATGGCTCATACTAGGTCCAGACCTAGACAACAAGAAATTGAAGAGGAAGAGGAGGAAAATATCAATGAATTCCAAGAAGCCCTTGGAGGAAACGTAAATGATGACAATCCAGGCACTCCTACTCCCACGGTAATAGAAAGGGCGCAACACAACCCTCTCTTCAATAGACTTTTTGATGAGATACTCAAGAGTAATGTTGATGCTCACTATTTAAAACTTGCTCAAGAAGGAGCCAAACTCCCCTCTGACTTTGATCTTGCACAACTAAGACAAGCATCAAAACGTCAAAGTCATAATGAGGATGAAAGAAGTTGAGGGCACATTAGATACAACTTCCATCAAGGTAATCCTCCTCCTCCTCCTCCTCCAAGTGAAATAGACATGTTGCGGCAACAAGTCAAAAATCTCGCCCAACAACTTCATAGTGGTGTAAAAACAAATCAATTCTCACTCAATGACATTTGTCCCTATCCCTTTGATAGGAATCTTCATATGCCACCTTTTCCACGAGGGTTCGAAACACCCAAGTTTGAAAAATATAGAGGAAAAGGAGATACTCATGATCATGTCAGAGAATTCCATTCAGCTTGCCTCGAAGTGGCATACGAGGATACATACCTAATGTGACTTTTTCCCCAAAGCTTGGGAGGAACAACCACATCATGGTTTTCCCGATTACCAGGTGGCATTAGGACATTTGAAGAACTCATCCAGAAATTATTGGCACATTACTCACACAATATTGAACGTGATATCACCATGGCCGATCTATGTAACACTAAACAAAAACCAAGTGAACTATTCTCAATCTTTCTGCAACGATAGCGTCAAATGTCTAGCAAACATTCTCTTTAGTTACCTGAACAAGAACTAGTGGAAATATTTATTTCCAACTTAAACAAAGAAATGGAATTTCACCTGGACGTAAAAAACACAAACTCTTTCAATGACATGATCACCAAAGGCTTAAAATGTGAACAGGCTCTCATCAAAAAAGGGCTTATCAAGATATATAATGAGCCAAAGGACGGCCCTCGCCCACACTTAAATAGTGACAAACCAAGCTTCTAGAACAAAAACAAAAATGTCGTCAACGACGGGGTTGTGGATGCAAGAACTATCAAAAGTGCACAACCTGTAGTTCGATTTGCAGGACAGAATCCCCCACCTCAGACTAACATAGTTGCTCCTCCAAAGACAGGCCACATGACATCTCAAGATGAACCCAGACCGCATCAACAAAAACCAAAGTGAACATACACTCCCTTAGGGGAACCCATCGAAACAGATTTATGGCAACTGGTTTCTCAAAATCTGGTAACCTTACCCAAAACATCAAATTATGAACCTCAAGTCAAACCTTCCTGGTGGAGCGATACTGAGCATTGTGATTTCCATCAAGGGAAAGGACATAAGACAAGCAATTATCACAGATTGAAAGATCTTATTCAGGATCATATTGACCGAGGTGAAATCAAAATCGAAGGACATGACCCAAAAACAACAAACAATGATCATCTCATGTTTAAAAATCCACTTACATCACAAGATCAAAGGGGTCCTTCCACTTCAGGGAGAAACAAAGATACCACCAATTATACGTAAGTCGCATATAATTATACTATGAATCACCTATACGATGCCAGTGAACAGATTACAACTATAACCATCAAAATTCCAGCTCCACTTGTAATGTTGTTACACGTCACAACAAGATTACTATAAAAGCAGCTCCACAAGGCACCCCATCTATCCCAAAACGGTATAACCTTGTGGACCAGTTAGACAAAACGCCTGCACTGATATCTATCTTAGAGCTATTGCGCCTATCTCCATCCCATAAAACAATTCTGGATCAAGCTCTCCAAGAGGCGTCAGTCCCTGCAAACCTAAATACAGATCAATTCCAAGCCATGGTCAGAAATCTAAGATCATCACCTTGTCTCACTTTCTCGGAAAGTGACAACTCCTCCTTCCAGCAACCTCATAACGCTTCACTCCATATTGAAGGGTTTATCAACCAGCATAGGATCAAGTGAGTATTGATTGACAATGGAGCAGGCCTGAATATATGTACTCTACAATTAGTCATTGCTTTGGGATATGCAATAGAATCAGTGGATCCCCGCAAGAAGATAACAATCAAAGCCTATGATGATGCAGAGGGATCATCCAAAGGAGCTGTGGTGCTACCAATCCGAGTGGGCCCTATGGTGAAACACATTATCTGTCAAGTTCTGGACCTTCCTTTGCCATACAATCTATTGTTAGGAAGACCTTGGATACACACCATGCAAGCCGTTCCATCCACCTACCATCAGTGTATCAAGTTCCCGCAAAATGATGTAGAGATCACAATCTTGGGCGATGCAAACCCCTTTGCATATTGTCATAATATAAGTCATCAACCAGAGATTACCGTTCCTAACAATAGAGAAGCAATCTCCTCCACATCATATGTAAGTCTAGCCTCTCTTTCTAGTTCAAACACCACTATACCCAAGCAAGAAAAGCTTAAGATGAAAATAGCAGAGGAAGGTCCTAGGGAATACAATTTGAGCCAACTCTTTTGTGTGGGACAAATGCCTACTTCTCCTAGGACACATGGTAAACCTCAACAATTACTTCAACAACCATTGATCAAACCAGCATGTACTTTGATGCCTTTTATCCTTGGAAAGAGTCAAGAAGAAGAAACCAGAGATGAGGACTTAGCAGAATGGATCTATAAAGATCCCATCACCACCAATACTCCGCAACCTAAGCTTCCCACAGATCAGTATGGCAAAGGCCTTCTCATTATGCAAAGAATGGGTTATGATGGTTAGAGTGCTTTGGGACCTTGCAAACAAGGAAGACATGAACCGCTACAGCTGGAATTAAAGCCCAAGGATAATACAGGCCTAGGCTTTCAAAAGGAGATTCTTCCCAAACTCAGATTCAAAGGAAAACCTAGCAAACCACTATATCAGCCTATTACAAAGAGGTCACCTTTGATTATAAAAGTAGCATCAAACACCATGGCAACTACCCCATCAAGGCTAAGAATCCCAACACAACCATCTACAATACCCATCATCCCACCAGTCAAACTAATGATCCCATCAGCAACAGTAATAACATCAATAGCACCATTCGCAGCAGCAACTGTATCAGAACCCACAGCAGTATCTACGACACCAGCAGTTCCAGCAGAGTCAACTCTACCGATACTCCCCGTATTGGATTCCTTGATCCCCATAATCCTTCCTGCAGCATCGATTATTTCATCTACATGGGTACATCAACCGATCACACCTATGGTGTTTAAATCAAAAGACATCCCAGTATGGTATAGTAATTGGATACTGGAAAGTGACTCAGAGACTGACTCACATGAATGGGAATTTGATTCCATCCATCTTAATACTTCAGATGAGGAAGACATGTCACTACCTCCCCCCCGCAAAGACATCCCTATTTACGAAGAAGCACAGATAAAGACCTCTTGGGTTCCTAAGCTGGAAACATCTTCCACAAACCCTACGTCCCATCCTACGCCTGATTCTGGCAGGGAGAGTACCATCAACGACCTTCACCACAACGTCTTAACCCTCACTAACACATCTAACGAACTTAACCTTATCGATGAGGTAATGCCCATTATCCATCCAGAACTCATCAAATGGAACCAACCTAATCCCCCATGTCTTGACCATTTCCAAAATCATTGAGGCGATCATTGACTTTTTGGAACTACGGGATAACATACCAAGCGGGGATCACAAAGTTGGGTTCGCCATTGAACTTAATAGTGCAGCATACTTCGAGGTAGATGCCAAACCTTTCAGCTGCAAAAATATGACAATAAAACATGGAGCTTCCAGTGAAAACCACACTGTGGCACTGTTTGATCCAAGAAAAGTAAAAGGAAAGAGTGTATCTAATGGTGAAAACCTCTCTGAGGCACTGGAGGCTGAAAGGTTTGACATCCTCCCTACTAGTACACAACAGGAATGATCAACAATTCTCATCGAAGAAACAAAAGAATACAATGTGGGGACTCCTGAAATGCCTCACCACATACATCTGGCATCTCTTTTAACTCCAGAGGAACAACCTAAGTTTGTAGAGTTCTTCCAAAAGCGTCAGGTCAACTTCGCATGGTCATATGTAGACATGTCTGGGCTTGATCCTGATTTAGTCATGCATCACCTCACTGTAGAAGAAGGAGCCAAACCTGTCAAGCAGAAGCTTCACAAGATGCATCCTCAGATTGTAGTACTAGTCAAAGAAGAACTTAAGAAGCTCCTAGATGCTAGTTTCATTAGACCAATTGATTATGCAGATTGGATATCCAATATTGTGCCTGTTGGCAAGCCAAATGGGGGCATCTGTATCTGTACTAACTTCAAAGATCTAAATAAGGCATGTCCTAAAAATGACTTCCCCCTACCAAACATTGACATAATAGTAGACCTAACAGCAGGCCATGCCATGCTTTCACTCATGGATGGCTTTTTAGGGTACAATCAGATAAATATCGCACCAGAGGATCAACATAAGACGGCCATCACATGTCCATGGGGAACATATTGTTGGAATGTAATTTCTTTCAGTCTCAAGAATGCAGGAGTGACCTATCAACGAGCAATGACCACCATCTTCCATGACATGATGCGTACTATAATGGAAGATTATGTTGATAACTTACTGGAAAAATCACTCACAAGAGAAGGTCATCTGGAAATATTAGATAAAATCTTTGATAGACTGGAACAATATCATGTTCAACTCAACCCAAAGAAATGTGTCTTTGGAGTAACCTCAGGGAAGCAATAAAGGTCAAATCAATCATGGACATGCCACCTCTAAAGAACATCAGTCAGCTAAGGACATTACAAGGACGACTTCAATCTATCTAAAGATTCATTGTACAACTGGCAAATAAGTGTCACCCATTTACACACCTATTACACAAGAACATCCACTTTCAATGGGATACCATATGCCAGCAAGCATTCCAGATGCTTAAAGACTATCTCATGAAGACACCATTGCTGATCCCACCAGATCTGAATAGGCCTTTACTACTATATATATCAGCAACAAATATAGCATTGGGTGTACTATTGGAACAACACAATGCAAAAGGGAAAGAGTGTGTTGTTTACTACATCTCTCACACACTGGTTGTCTATGAACTCAATTACACACCTATTGAGCGAGCTTGCCTAGCAGTAATCTTGGCAGCCACTAAACTGAGGCACTATCTGTTAACACACAAAGTACATCTCATTGCGAAGATCGACCCACTCAAGTACTTACTCAGTAAAGCTACATTGACAGGCCGCTTGGCCAAATGGGTGATGATTCTAAGTGAATTTGACATTGAGTTTGTGGACCGTAAAGCTATCAAAGGTCAAGTTATTGCAGATCAGTTGGCTGATGCTCCACTCATAGGCAATCATCCTCTCATTCCCAATTTTCCAAATGAGGAGATATTCATGATCACAACAACACAACCATGGAAACTATACTTTGATGGTTCATACACTAAGCATGGCTCAGGGGCAGGCATTCTATTTATCACACCTCAAGGTGACAGCATCCTGAAATCTTACAGACTCACATTTCCATGCACCAACAACATAGCAGAGTATGAGGCCTTGATCACAGGACTCGGGCTAGCCATAGAATGGAAGTTACAAGAACTACAAGTATATGGAGACTCCCAACTAGTCATTCAACAAGCAACTAATGAATATCAAACTAAAGATGACAAACTCATGCTGTACAAATAAATGGTGGATAGTCTAAAGGCATCATTTACTACTATCACCTTTGAGAAGATACCAAGAGATTAGAATCAAGCTGCTGACGCTATGACTGCCATTGCATCTCTCCTAGATCTTCCACAGAATTCAACATGCTACGAGTTCTTGGTAGAATAGCTTTGGATCCCCACTAATGATATTCCCGAATCCAAAATGATATGTCACCTTATCGGTTCCAAATCCCCATGGTATGGTGAATTCTACACCTACCTCCATGATCACACACTTCCTCCTAACCAATCGAATAACCAACGTAAAACCTTCATTCGCCAAACCGCTCGATATACCATTATTGCTGAAACCCTATACCAACGCAGTCTTGATGGTACTCGCCTTCGATGTCTGGAATAGGATAAGATAACAAATGCCTTGGAAGAGGTACATGAAGGAATGTGTGGAACTCACGCAAGCAGTCCGTCACTAGCCAAGAAACTCCTGCACACTGGATACTATTGGCCATCCATGGAAAAAGACTCCTACTACTTTGTCAGAAAGTGCAAGAAATGCCAAGTTCATGGAGACTTGATACATGCACTGGCATAGGAATTGCAACCAATCACAACACCATGGCCTTTGTGTCAATGGGGTCTTGACCTTGTGGGTAAAATCCATCCATCTTCATCTAACGGCCACAAATTCATTATTACCGCCACCGAGTACTTCATAAAGTGGATCGAAGCTGTTCCACTTACCTAAGTCACTGGCAAGCAGATCACCTCATTCATCCTTAATTACATCATATGCCGGTATGGTGTACCCATGTCCATCATCACAGATCATGGTCTTCCATTCAAAAATCAGGATGTCCGTGACCTCTGTGAGAAGTTTCACATCCAACACCGCTTTTCCACTCCCTATTACCCACAAGGCAATGATCAGGTCAAAGCATCAAATAAAAACATATTAAGAATCCTCAAGAAGACAGTCAATGATGTCGGTCGTGATTGGCACGTCCAATTGAATCCAGCACTATGGGCATATCGAACTATCATTCGAACCCCTACAGGAGCAACTCCCTACTCACTACTCTATGGCGCAGAATCTATCTTACCTATTGAAGTTGAGATACCATCTCTACGGGTTTCCTTGCACAATCTCATCGATGATGAAGCATACAGGGTATCACGTCTTCAGGACTTAGAGCTACTTGATGAGAAGCGACAAGATGCATACAATCACCTCAAGGCCTATCAGTAGCGCATGAGCAGAAGCTAAAATCATTGGGTTAGACCTCGTACATTCAAGGTATGTGATCTTATTTTCTGAGAAAATTCTCGTAACCAACCAAACAGAGAACATCAGGGAAAGTTTGAATCAAATTGGCTGGGTCCATATATTATCATTGTTGTATTTGGGTCTAGGGCATATCAGTTGGCTACTTCAGAAGGAGAACCGCTAGAAGATCCGATCAGCAACATGCACCTCAAGCGGTTTTATACATAAGCTGCACAGAGCATCAGGCTCCCATACATACCAGAAAAACCCAAAAACATTCAAATAAATGACCTGAAGAAAATTTAAAAACATCAAAATAGTAAAGAAAAATCATGCATCCAAATGGTTAACAACCACTCCGGTGGCACCTTGGGTGAGTACGATGGTGAAAACCTGGCAAATAGGCGCCACTCGTAAAGGCTATGGCTTCATTGTCTTTCAGACTTGTTGCGATCACATTCACTACATTCACTCATCCATCCATCCATGCCATGGCTCGTTATTGATCTACAATTAAGGATAGTACTTCATGCGTCTTGCATCCTGCTTTTTCAGAGTCATGTCTAGAAACTAGGGGCAATGCCCTTAACCTGTTTGATGGAAGTGGATACTACATTGTTTTGTGATTCAATGAGTTCTTCATTTTAAAATTGTCTCACAAAATACCAAAAACATTCAAAAATATCTTACAAAATCCAAAACATTCAAAAACAATCATCAAAATCCAAAAACAGTGGAAAATAAAAACATTGAAAAACTATCTCACAAAATCCAAAAACATCAGAAAACATCAAAAATTAATCAAAAACATGACAAACACCTTGTACATACGTTTTTCAAAGCAGATACCAAACAAGCATTGACAAAATACTCGCACGATGATCACTTCTCAAATCGACCAAACAATCAACATCAAAACTCAAATTGTCTTCAACAAGGATGCATCCTTCCTTACCAAGACAAAGACAAGATAACATTTTCTTTGACAGGAAAATTTTGTTTAAGCTATCAAATACTTGGTTGATTTGTGGGTTATTTATTCGTATCAGGTTCCTACAGTATTGTTTGTGTATCTTCGGCACATTATTCCGATGAAGTTCTGGGGCATGTACTAATGGTGTCTACATGGGAAGTTCACTAAGCTACATGATCATAGGCAAAATACAGTCCTAGATCACTACAGCTTGCTAACTATAGCATATACCTTGACCATATGAGCATGAACCATTACCAAGGACCCATATTCTTTATTCTTTATGTATGTTGTCTACTTACCGGTCCAATGCTCTTTCTTTGGTTCCTCCTAACTCATCCAAATTGGATAAAGGTTTTTGTCTCTTATTACGGTATGAACTTGTCTCAAGATATGATCAGCCCAAGATCAAGGAGGACGTTCCAAGTCATGCATGAAAGGAGATGATCCTTGTCTGTTCCGCAAGCAATACTCGGGTCAACTTGACCCATTATATAAAGTTGTTTGTATTAACTTGCTATATCAAAATCTAGGAAAGAAGTGCTCAGGTCATCATGGTTTAATTATACCATCGATGTTTGCACTCACTTCCCACAATTCAAAATCTCAATGATGAAAAATAAAGCACTATGGATCGTCATTCCATCTCATCTGTATATATTGCATTCTGTTGCATTCCATCCATCCATACATTCATAAATAGTTGCATATCATTCATACATAGTAATGATAATGGATACTCTATTTTCCTCTTCTTCCATAGGAATGCATCATAGGTCCTCCATTTCTTCTATCTAACATCAAACCCCCCCCTCACCCTCCCCATCTTGGTAATCAGCATCACATACCCTACATCATCTTCCATCAACCGAATCAAGCCAATTACTCTATCTACACAGGCACATCGACTCACACACACCTAGACTATCAACAGATACTCTGATCAAGTATCTTCGGGTCTCAACAGGTAATCGATTATGGAAAACCTAGACTACAACAGGCATTTATCATAATGACCTAGTCTCAATGGGGCTGCTATGATTCACCACAACCATCCATCACACACACACACTATCAATTGATCAACCAATCAAACACAATCCAACAGACAATTACATCAATTGTCTAAGTCTCAACGAGTATTTTGCTTCATATATCTTGACTTCATCGGGCAATTACATCAATTATCTAAGTCACATCAAGTCACTTTGATTCACTTACTCAGGCTTTATCTTGTCCAAGCGACCAACTGACATTAACTGTCATGCTTTGACTCAGTTGGGGCAATTAAACCAATTGCACCAGATTGTTCAAACAATTGTGATCAGTTATATAGCATCACTCGAAATCACAACCACCACATTTTCACTGTATCTCCTACATAACCTACGGGTACTCACTGGCTTGCCATTTCTCCGTATTCACTACGATTTCTTCTATTTTTCACCAGCATTGCTAACTTCTTCTCTTTTATCACCCTACCAATTTTCAATTCTTTTTTGAGAGATCGCCCAATCTTTCAAAAAAATTTGGCCCATCTCTTGAGGGGGCATACCACCCATTAAATTAACATTTTATGGGGCATTTCTTCACACCTATTTTTCTTTCTTTGAAACGACGCAATAAACCGCACCTTCTCAAAGAGGGGCAAATGTAGTCACATAAATCTGTCCAGTTTAATTAAATGAATATTTGCTATTTATTTGATTAAAAATCCACTAGCCATTAGTTAATTAAATTAATATTTAATTAATTCATCTTCAAACATTCTCCTATTAATTAAATAAATTATTCAATTTATTTTAATTCATTCATTATACCAAATTCACAATCAATTAAATGATTAAATTCTATTTATTCAATTAAATCCCCCTTTTCCTCTTTTAAATAAATTAAATAAAACATTTATTTAAATCATTTATACCCCCACTTGCATTTTCCTACAAATGCAACTTGCACACATTAAAATAAATTTATTTTATTTTAAATAAAATCTTATTTTCTCTCACCCACCATCTCCCACTTGCCCTTCCTAAATTCTTCTAGAACCTATCTAATCTTAATCAATTAACCTAATCCATCCCCTAATTATTGTCACATTCCTAAGCAACTTGAAGTCACTTCTCAAAGACTTCAAAGTCTTTGAAAAGCATTTAATGCTTTGTGTGTTCAACAATCTAACCTCTAAAGTCTTCCAAAACCACTAATGGCTCTTACATGACCATTAATGGCTCTTACATAACCATTTATGGTTAATTCAACTTGCACTCATGTGTCTCCTCAAGCATTTATTGCTTTGACCATGGTTATCCCTTTTGCCTTTGCACAAGAGTTTATCCATTGGATAAAAGCTTTATTCTTTGAATAAAGAATTTATCCATTCAACCTAACCTTGACCTTAACTCCCAATTTAACTCTCAGGTCATGTCAAGCATTTAATGCTTATTCCCTCTCCTCTCAACCTATCTCATATTGACACTTGTCGTCCTGGGATTGGGTTGAAAGCCCTCACATGGATTGAATTCCATTCAATCCTAACCCTTGTTGAGATTACTCAATCTCAACCATCCATTGCTCCATTTTACCTATAAATAGAGCTCACATTCCTCATTTTCAAATCCTCAAGCATCCTCAAGCATTCTCAAGCATTTAGCATTCATAGTCATAATCCTAAAAACTTGTGTGCATCTAAGTTATAGTAAATTCTAGAGAGAATTTTAGCATAAATCACTAATATCTTGTTATTTTGGCCTAAAATAAATCATTTTAGCATCATAGCATCTAATATTAGCTTTCATTCACATTTGCATAGCATTATAGAGTAAACATTTCAATCTTGAACCTCCATAAGCATCCATAGTGTAAAAAGCTGCTGAGAGCTACACTAGTTTGGAACTTGGAGAGGAGAGGAACAAAGGAGAAGGAGCTAAGAGAATGTTAGGAGGCATTTGTAGTTGCCTCGTTATATTTACTTTCCTAGTTAAATATTCTTTCATGTTTTTGGTGTCTCTTTTAATATGCCTGCTTAGATTAGTTTTTGGTTGATTAACACTAACAATTTCTTGGTTTTTTATGTGTTATTCCACCACAGGTTCTAGTCTAACCTTCCCCCATTTCGCAGAGCATCATAATAAATTTAGAGGAAGATTATACATGCAATATTTTTGGACACAAAGCTAACTAGTGTGGGTCAAGACAAAATCTGGCGAACGTCGGGTGTTGCAACTACAACAAATCCAAACATATGGCAAGAGAATGTGAAAGAAATGAGGTTCAAAATTCAATCAAACCAGCAAAGAAAATCAATGTGGAGCATGTGAAAGCTGAGATGGAGAAAATATGGAGAAAGAAAGAGACTGTAGATGCATCAACACCTAGTTCTGGTACAGGCACTTCATTCAGAAACTAAAGAGTTTTGTGGCTTTGGCCCAAGGGGAGAAATTGGAAAGATCATATCTTTGTCCCCTGCCAAAGAGTGTGAGGATGTAATATTGGTAGAGAAGAAAGTGTGAGGTCTAGAAAAGTACATAAAAGTCATAACTTATCATAAAGTTTGACATGTTATTGTGAAACTTGAGGAAGTAAACGACAACTCATATGCATTCAATGTGATGTAGTGGTTGAAAGGTCAAAAGGAGAACTCTGCGACAAAATCCATTCCATCGTGAAGTGTTGAGAACTTTGAAAGCAATCAAGGAAACCAGAGTGATTTAGGGTTCCTCTGGCAAAATTGATTAGTGTTAACAATTTGTTGAATTGGTGATCATGGATACCCATGTTGTAGTCGATGTTGTGTTTGAGCTTCATCTTCTGCTCGAGAAGGCTCCTTACAAAGCAATAGAAACTGATCCGACTGGGGCTTTCTCAAACATACCCATTGGTGTGGTTCTAGCAGAGGACATCTGGTCCATATCAAGCTAGAGGAGTTTAGTCATCATGGGAAAATTTTACATCTTTGGATAGATAAAATGATTAATGAGCATAGTGAGGTAAGACCTAAATTTGCAATCCTAGCTAAGAAGAGATTAGACACATGGAATGATTTTTATATATTTATGCTATGATGATAAATGGGTTAGGATAGCTATGAGAAAATTCCATGATGAATTTCTTTGGTTAGATCAAACTCATCATATTAATAAAGGTGTAATGAAAGCAATTACGGGTCTGAGTGATTCCACAGAGATTCCAAGTCCAAAATCCGCCAAGAATAAGTATGTCATGGATTAAACTGGTGCAACCTTTGACAAGTGATCTTTGGTGATTGATTCCATCTGGAACCTGATAGTAAAGTATTTATCAATGATGGTTGGAAACAAGATTTATTTCACCTTCACCAATGCACAAACTAAGTTGGCCTAGTCGTGGAGAACTTGTGCTCTTGAAAGAGAGGTCACAAGTTCAAATCCCAAAAGGGGGTAAGGTATGTACACCTCATTGGCTTTGGCCCATTACCGATAAAAAAAATAAAAAATTATTTCACCAATAGGGAAAACTCCATTTTGGCCACGACAATAAATATGACATATGAAATGGCAAAGCTAAATAAGGATTTCGATCTTTGTGAGATCTTTCGGTAGCAGTTCCTAGAGAATCTTACACAATGCAGGAAGAAGAAGCACTCGTTCAAATTCAAAACCCTAGCCCTATGTATTTTGTTTTACTTTTTACAAGAGGTACTTGATTGAGGAAGGGTTTTCTGGTCTCCGGATACACCAGTAGCCATTCAGATTGTTGAAAGATTAAAAGGGTTCATCAATAACAATGTAAGAGAAAATATGTTTGCAAGTTTCTTCTCCATTTTCCAGTTGACTATGTAGAGAAGAGAAAGGATGTTGAAGGAGATAGTTGTCAAGTACAAGAATGGCATCACTTTTGTACTTATAACTAACAAATGCTACATGGAGGCAGTTGTGTTAAGGAAGATTTGGATCCCTTCGTTCAAATATGAGGTTACCTAGGAGATGCTTGAAGGAGAAGCTCAAGTTCTATTGTGTAGTCCAGTCAATGAATCACAAGAAAAGTTTAGCACCACAAACGAGAAGTCTTTGAATATTTGCATGGAACTAACAAAGAAGGATTGTGAAAAGACTGTAAATAAAATGATTTTGGAATCCATGGCCAAGATAAATCTCACTGAGGAATAGGTATATGAGTTTAGGCGCTCTAGATGGCATGCCGACAAATCAAGAGCATATAAAGCCACTTAGAAGGATCTCCCCTCATTCGGTTCCCTAAAGAAGCTAGTAGAAGCCAAGAGGAAGACTATAATTCTTGAGTCTAAAGAAGAGGAAGATGCAAAGCAATGTCGGATACATGTTCAGAAGTCGAAGGCTAAGAAAGTCAAAAAGTCAATTGTTGCAGAAATCCTGTTTGAATCTCTTGCTCAATGTAAAATCCCAAAAGAGGTAGGTAATCTCTATGCTAAAGCACATGTTGAGGATAAAAATAGAATAATTAAATTTTTTCTATTATATTGTGTTAAGTTTGAAGCTGTGATAGAACGATTTAAAGGTGATATTCAAAATGAATTGTATGAAGAATTGATTAGGATAAGACAAATTGCTAGAGAAGAAGAACAAACTATTAAGGAACAAGTGTTTGAGTTTGTTGGTTCCACTCTCTCTAAAGATAATAAGGCTACTCTCGTAGAAGCCTACAAAATTGAACTAAGAATTAAGATAATCCTAGGAATCCTTATGTTAGGTCAAACTAATGCCAAGGAGAAGCTTAAAAATGAAATTATGGAGATAGTAATGTCTATTGCTAAGAATCTTAGCTTTTTCCCCTCTATTCACTCTGGTACTTCTACCAGTGTGCTTGAAAATGTGTCTATCAATCCTATTGATAATCTTGATAATAATCTAGTTGATGATACATCTATTATGGACAATGTGATGGGTGCCCCCAGAACTTTTGATGTTCCTCCAGTAAATCTAGAATCCAAAAAATCAAGTAAATTGATGGTTCTAATGAACAAGTGTTACTTGAGCCTAATAGGAAGGAACCTGAGCCCAAGGTTCAAGCAGAAAAAAAGACAAATAATTTGGTAAAGGAATCTAGTGTGGATGTTTCTAGGTCAGTGACAATGGTCAGTACCAGCTTCGATACAGCTAAAGATTCATGAAATAAATTATTTACTCATGTAGGCTCTTTTTGTTTGATCTCTAGAGGGTCTGTCTCCCCATGTGGTCATTAGGACTACTAGTGAGGAGAGAACGACCCAAGTGGTAGTGAGGAAAACCCACCTCTTCCAAACCACTATAAACAATTGTATTCATGGTGAAAACTATGGATAACGTGTGTTGATTAGTTCATACTGACACTATGTCTCCCCATAAACCCATTTGATCAGATTTATTTGATCAGTTGTAGGGCGTAACCCCTACCATTTGGGAGCCTTTTGTATTTACAGAGCTAAAAGTGTCGCATGTATGGCCACACGAGTAGATGCCCTTACTAGCACCTCTTTGTTTTAGAAGCCAAAATCCTTTTAGTTGTTGGGTCAGGAGGTCGGACCTCTGGAGCGGCCCACACACATACGGTTCTTAGTAGAGATACAAAGTTTGCCATGGGGAGTTCTCGTGGGGACTGATGCTTGGTTGTCTCGAGAAGTGAGTGCTGAGGGTGGAGCCAGTGGGGTCAAGCATCTAAGTATCCACTCTGAATAGCGTAGTCTCAGGGGAAACCCCATGTGGGATCAACAACTATTGTCCTAGCTAGCCATAAGAATTGTGCTTGTCTTATTTTGAACAATCAAACATTCAAGACCAAACATCAAAACATTGTGTCTTTTGTGTCTTCAAGTGTATGCAAAACAATTCTACATCAAACAACACACTTTTCTTTGAGTCATTTCTAAGTCTAAACACTTGCAAACATTGAGTCCTCATCAACATTATGTCCTCTTGTCACAAAGAACAGTCAAACATTTAGATTTGGTCACAACAAGTCACTTCACAGATTGAAAAAAATTGCGCTCAGTTTTTGGAAACGCGTCTATGTCTGACAGAACCACGTCTGTGTCATATAACCGTGTCTGTGAAGGGCGGAAATGCGTTTGTGTCCTTTTGAGCAACATTGCATTTACAAAATCTCATAAATGCGTCTGTGTCATTTAAGCACGTCTGTGAAGTATACAGGCACGTTTGTGTTCAGAATTGAAAAAGTTTTACAATCCAGCAAACAAGAACAGTCAATTTTAGACTTACTGAGCTTCCTAAGCTATCTCTTCAGGTTTTCATCTAGAATTCAACCTGTCTTTGGGTCTCACAAAGTCCATCATTGCTTTACACCTTACATTACATTCACATTTGTCTAAACTTGAGTCAAAAGGTCACTTGCTTATCCTCATCATACTTTGTCAACACACTACACACAACAACATTGTGCTAAGTGGTCCCTCATCAAGGTCTATCACCTTTGGGTCTCATTTGGTTTTACGTGGAGTCAAGGTCAACTTACCTCATCAAGAGAAACTATCATCTCTTTGGAAGTCACACCTACTCTACTACATACATACTTGGTCTTACACTTTGGGCATTGCAAGTACACTACAGATTCATTTACATTCCATCCAACTCTTGGTCTTCCATACGCTTTCCATTTTCATCTATTCTCACACATCTTGGTCAAGACCTAGTTTATGGTTGAAACCCATTCCCAAAAATCTAGGAGAGAAGCTAAAGAGGCTCAAGATTCTGCAAACATGAGTTCCTATGAGTATGATAATGATGTCTTTTTCAATTCTGATCATACCACATTACCAAACATGGATTCCTATAGAAACATTCCAAATGTTGAGAACATGGACATTACAAACAACAATGACACACACAATGACAATATGGACAACATTTCAGTACATTCAGCAGAAGTGGAAGACTCTATTATGGATCCCCGTTTCAATCGATTGGTTGAGGAAATAATGAGGAGAGATAGACAATACTTCTTACAAGTGATGGCACAAAGTGGAGCCAAGATTCCTCATGATTTTGACATGTCTCAAATAATGGAAAATCGACCTTTGCAACAACCTCACCTCAACATGGATCAAAAAAGGCCTAATAGTGGAGGCAATAAAGGACCACATATGGTGCCTGAATCATCATCATCTTTGTTTCAAAAATCAAAGGTCCTACATACACATGGTCAAGCATATGATACTCACCTTCGCAGACCATTGTGGAAGTCTGATGAAGAAAAATATACTCAAGCACATACCAATGCTAAGGACCAACCACCAAAGAAATTGGATATCCAAACACATGTTCAAAATTTGGACACAAGGAAACCCCGCATCAAATTTGGGAGCAACACACTAGAACAAACTCATGACATTTCTATAGAGTATGGTATACATGGACAAAGAAGATATTCCATTCCTCACCATGACTCTATACCAAGTGGTCCTTATACACATACGCAGTACCATTATAGACCTCCTCCATATGAACATGTGTATGATCAATATCATCCATATATGCAACATGCTCCTCCTCCACCTGGTGATTCAGGCATGGGGTATGTTCCAAGAAGTCGATCTCCACCTAAGAACAATTTGGAACAGCAAATCAAGGACTTACAAAAGAAAATGGAGGACATAAATACATCGAAGCCAACTTACACAATGAGAGACATATGTCCCTATCCATTTGACACAATCATTCCAATGCCTCCATTTCCTACACACTTCGTGAGACCTAAGTTCAATAAGTACATAGGCAAAGGAGATCCTAAGGCACATATAAGACAATTTTTCATAGCTTGCATTAGGTAGCAGCAGAAGAGACATATTTGATGAGATTATTCCCACAGAGCTTAGGTGATCAAGCTATAGAATGGTTCTCCCAACTCCCACCTGGAATTAAATCATGGGGTGACTTAGCAGAGGCATTTATCCAACATGTCTCATACAACATAGAGACAAACATATCAGTCACTACTTTGTGCAACACCAAACAAAAGGATGGAGAATCTTTTTCATCATTTTTACAAAGATGGAGAAATCTAGCCAGCAGATGCTCTTGTGAAATTTCACAAAAACAAATGGTAGAGATGTTCACTCAGAATGTTAACAAAGACATTGGTTATCATCTAAGAAAAGCTTGTTTGTCCACCTTCAAGGATGTCATTGAAAAAGGCTTAGCAATAGAGAAGGTCCTAATTGAACAAGGAGTCATCAAAATATTCAAAGAAAACAAAGAGGACTTTAAAGGAAAAGACAAGCCAAGATTTTGGAACAAAAACAAGAACACAGTCAATGACGGTGTTGTTGATGCCAATATATTGCAACCCAAAATCTTTTTTTTGAGATCAAGCTCTACAAACAATCAAGTGAATACTCAAACAACTTCAAAATCATGAAGGAAGTACACCCCATTGGGAGAACCACTAGAATCAGTTTTCAAGAACCTAGTGGCAAACAAAATAATAACAATTCCAAATCTACCTCCATATGAGCCAAAGGTTAAACCAAATTGGTGGAATGATGATGAGTATTGTGAATTTCATAAGAGCAAGGGTCATAAAATAGGAAATTGTCACCGACTGAAGAACATCATACAAGATCTCATTGATAGAGGTGACATTGAGATTGAAGGACACTCATCTAATCAAGAACATGAAATGTTTAAAGAACCATTTCCAAAACATGACAAGGGAAAAGCTAAAGCCACAGATGACCAAACCAACTATACCAGAGCATCCTATAACTATGATTCAACTATCAATCACATTTTGATGGACAATTATGTCTCTACCATTATCATCAAGGACAAAATGCCTGAGAATTCTACCCAAAGACCCAAGATCGTCCTGAAAGGAATTGGATCTTCTTCTGAACCTACCTCTGAATGTAATGTTACAACTTGTCGAGGTAAATTCACTTTGCAAGGTGCTCCAGCTAAAAACATTGCTTCCTCATCAAAGGCCTTCCCCTTGTTCACCACCAACTTATTGACTGGGACCATGAAGGACCTGCACAGTTCAACACATTCCAAAATGATGAAGTCTTTATTGACTATCTAGGCATATGAGATGATCTTCCCCGTGGGGACCATAAGGCAGGATACACTATAGAACTCAATAGCGTGGCATATTTTGGTGATGGTGTTGAGCCTTCCAGTCACAAAAACATAAAAATAAAAAACAAATCAAAGGTCTTATGGTGAAAATCACATTTTGGCGTTGTCTGACCCCAAAAAAGTAAAAAGAAAGGACATATCTGAGGGCGAAAACCTCTCTGAGGCACCCGAGGATGGAAGGCTCGACATTCTCCCTCCATCATATGAAGAAAAATCATCCATGTTGGTAGAGGAGACCATCAAAACAAACATTGGTATAGAAGAAATTCCACATAACATATTCCTAGCTCAATCCCTGACAAAGACAGAAAGATCAAAGTTCATAAGTTTCTTCACAGAGCGACAAATCAATTTTGCATGGTCATATGCTAATATGCCTGGATTGGATCCGGATTTGGTAATGCATCATTTGATGGTTAAACCGGGGGAAAAACAAGTGAAACAAAAATTAAGAAAGATGCATCCACAAGTGGCATTATTAGTCAAAGCAGAGCTTGAAAAATTATTGGATGTTAGATTCATACGCCCAATTGATTATCCTGAATGGACCTCCAACTTAGTGCCTGTCAGTAAACTAGATCATAGCATTAGAATATGTACAGATTTTAGAGACATCAACAAGGCTTGTCCTAAGGATGACTTTCCATTACCAAATATTGACTTGATCGTAGATCTCACAGCAGGTCATGCAATGTTATCTTTGATGGATGGATTCTCTGGTTATAATCAAATAAAAATTGCCTCCGAGGATCAGCACAAAACAACATTCACTTGTCCTTAGGGAACTTTCTGTTGGAATGTCATGCCCTTCGGCCTCAAGAATGCAAGTGCTAGATATCAAAGAGCCATGACTACTATCTTTCATGATCTCATGCACGTTACTATGGAAGATTATGTTGACGACCTCTTGGAAAAATCAATAGACAAAGATACACATTTGGACATACTTTCAGTCATTTTTGATCGGTTGGAGAAATACAAAGTAAGATTAAACCCCAAGAAATGTGTCTTTGGAGTAACCTCCGGGAAGCTTGTAGGATTCATTGTCTCAAAAAGAGGAATCGAAGCCGATCCAGCAAAAGTCAAGGCCATCCTAGAGATGCAACCACCAAGAAATATCAATCAACTTTGATCTTTGCAAGGGAGACTCCAGTCCATACAAAGATTTATAGCACAACTTGCAGATAAATGTAATCCTTTTCAACACTTACTACACAAAAACATCAAATTCAAATGGGATGATAACTATCAACAGGCTTTCCATATACTCAAAGATTATCTTTTGAATCCGCCAGTATTGATTCCACCAGTTCTAGATCAACCTCTATTACTATACATATTAGCTACTTCAATAGCACTGGAGGCACTCTTAGCACAATAGGTTGCCGAGGGGAAAGAAAAGGCAGTCTACTACATTAGTCGCACATTGGTGGGATATGAGCTAAACTACACACTAATTGAGAGTGCATGTCTCGTTGTGGTCTTTTCTTTGCAAAAATTATGACATTACATGCTAACTCATAAAACTAAGTTGGTCGCAAGGATCGATCCATTCAAATACCTTCTCAATAAAGCAACGCTTACTAGGCGACTAGCCAAATGGGTGATGCTCCAGAGTGAATTCGACATTGAATATGTGGACACAAAAGAAATAAAAGGACAAGCTATCGCAGATCAATTAGTAGATGCTCCCATGATAGATGATGTTCCTCTAACTTCAGAATTTCCAAATGAATCCATCTTAACAGTGTCACATGCAAAGCCTTGGCAACTATACTTTGACGGCTCATACACACAACATGGTGCAGGAGCTGGCATCCTCTTCGTAACTCCTCAAGGGGATTCCATACCAAAATCGTATCGATTATCATTTCCTTGCACTAATAACATAGCAGAATATGAGGCATTAACAACTAGATTATGGATTGTCGTTCAGTGGAAGATCCAGGAACTTCATGTTTTTGGGGACTCTCAATTTGTAATTTGTCAAGCAATTGATGACTACCAAACAAAGGATGAGAAATTAATTCCTTACAAAAGAACGGTGGATGACCTAAAACAACATTTCATGAAGTTAGACTTTGAGCAGATGCTAAGAGAGCAGAATCGAGCCACGAATGCCATGGCTACAATTGCTTCACTAATCGATCTACCACAGAATGAAACCCGCTATGAGTTCTTGGTGGATAACCTTTTGGTTCCCTCATATGAGATCACTCCTACTAAAATGATATGTGTCATCGGTCCTGATTCCCCATTATATGGCTCCATTTTCACATACCTTTGTGACAATACCCTTCCCCCTGACTTATCCAATAACCAATGTTGCACTTTCATTCGCCAATCTTCTCAATACGTCATTTTAGCCGATATCATATACCATTGAGGTCTAGATGACACTCTTCTTAGATGTTTAGAAAGGGATGAAGTTCAGATTACATTACATGAAGTTCATGAAGGGATATGTGGTCCACATTCTAGTGGTCCTACCTTAGCCAAGAAACTCATCAGGACTGGATATTACTGGCCCAATATGGAAAAAGACTCATATCAATTTGTCAAGAAATGTAAGCAGTGTCAATTTCATCTAGACCTCATTCATGCACCAGCACAAGAACTTCAACCAATTGCGACTCCTTGGCCCTTTTGCCAGTGGGGACTTGATCTCATAGGCAAGATTCACCATCCTTCCTCCAATGGTCATAAATTCATCATCACTACCATAGAGTATTTCACAAAATGGATCAAAGTCATGCCTCTTACACAAGTCACTAGAAAACAAATTGCTACATTCATTCTCAACTATATCATTTGTCGATACAGCATTCCTATTTCCATCATCACCGACAACGAGCATCCCTTCAAAAATTAGGATGTTCGTGAACTCTGTGATTGCTTCCATATTACTCATCGTCTCTCCACACCTTATTACCCCCAAGGTAATGGTCAAGTTGAGGCATCTAATAAAACAATCCTTAAAATCCTAAAAAAGACAATCGACGATGTTGGCCGCAATTGGCATATCCAACTTAATCCTGCACTTTGGGCTTACTGCACAAGCGTCCGCACACCTACAGGAGCTACCCCTTTTTCACTTATCTACAGTGTTGAAGCTATATTTCCTATAGAGATCGAGTTACCCTCTTTACGAGTCTCTTTGCAAAACATTATCAGTGACGAAGACTATAGGGTCTCTCGTTTACAAGAACTTGAACTATTGGATGAACAAAGACAAATGGCTTCTAATCATCTCAAGGCGTATCAACAACGAATGAGTTGCAGCTACAATCATAAAGTCAAGCCTCGCACATTTGAGGTAGGTGATTTGGTTCTCAGAGAAAATCCTAAAAATGAGCATGATAGAGAGAAGAAGGGCAAGTTCGAACCAAACTGGCTTGGTCCTTACATCATCACAGCAGCATATGGATCTAGTGCATATTAGCTCTCAACCATAGAGGGCGAACCTTTGGAGGATCCTATCAATAGCATGCACCTTTGCAGGTTTTACACATAGCTCTTTAGAATATCCTAATTCAAAAATACAAAAAAAAATAAAAAATACAAAAAAATCAAAAAAACTCAACAACAAAAAAAAAAAAAAAAATCGTTACTTGGTGAAAACCTAGCAAACAGGCACCTTGTGACACAAAAAAAATTAAAAAATCAAAAAAGTAAAGAAAAATCATTTCTTCCAATGGTGAAAACAACTTTGGTGGCACCCTGGGCAAGTACCATGGTGAAAACCAGGTCACCGGCACCATGTGTAGAGACATTGCTCCTCCCTCCTTCAGGATTCAATTTCATCCTTTCACTTTGCACACACTCTCAACCTCTTCATCCATAATAAACATACCCATTCCCATCATGGCTTGTCATTGATCTACCTAAGATTGGTTAGCCATCCATAATAACATTCCTTTTCATCCCTTTCCATCCATAATAAATCAGCTCCTATCTGTGGCTAAGGCAAATCCTACGTCTAGTAATGGGTGTGAAACTGAGAGCATCGCCTGTTCTGAGGAGTATAGATTCTTCCATTTTTCTTCAGTCTATCCACACACAATCCACAATAAAGCAACATTGGCATCACCAATCTGTAATAAAGTATCAGTTTCATGGATTCAGTCAATTTCAGATGAGACACAACAGCAACAATGGGCTTCAACAAATCAAATCTTTCAACAGACTCAGACTACATTATGGTTCAGTGTTATCTATCCTTTTGTGAAAGTAAACATTGTGATCACAATCAAATAAGACTTATACAAGTGATAAGAGACACTAAACTTGAGGACTACAGTGGATGTTGGTGTCGAGTCTTAGTTTTCTTTTGATTTATCTTTCTGGTGACATGTCTTTTAGCCTTTCCAGGATGTCTCTGACTAGAGATTTTATCTCCAGGATGTCTTTGACTAGAAAGGCGAGGATGGGGTATCCTCACCTATTTTTCTTTGTTGTCTGTGGATTGTCTCTTAGTAATTCTATGACTTGTCCAAGGATATGAGGACACTATGAGTCTAGTGTGAACTAGGGCATTCCTTGTTTGCGACTGTCTTATCTCCATGCAAACAGGTACAATGACTTTCTGGGTTAAACATATGCCTAGATTGTCATAACCTATTTTTCCATAATAAACCTCAATGATGATAATGCACAAGAAGCTCTTTCACTTTCATATCTTCTATCTTCCATCCCCCTTTCTTGATTGACTTCCATCATCCTTCATGAGTCTATGTAACTTGCTACCACACGACTGAGTATAATGACACACCAAAAAAATCTGCATTTCATGTAGTTTGCACCTGCATTACCACTTATTAGCATTTCATACATACATATAGATATCACAATTACACCACATCCTGCACACAATACATGTTAGCACATTTTACATTCTCATCATGTAAATAGTTATTTCCATTATCATATTCATCTGCATTTCATACATTCACATTTGCATTGGCATAACATATTAAAACATAAAAGAACAAAAATATTGCATTTCATCATGTACATATTTGCATCCATATCATAAGCATCACATAGAAACATATATCACATAGATACACATGCATATAGTTGCCGCAAGGATGAATCTCATATATATATATATAATCATAAGTGTCATGATACAATGATGTCAAAAATCATATGGCTACAATCACCCGAAGGTGTCATCATACAAAATGGTACAAAACTGATACATAGGGAGCCCTCTAAGGCTATGATGAACTCCCTCCCTCAAAGCCGCCTGGCCTCGATGAAGTCTGAGCCCTGGAAGGACCCACCCTAGGATCATCTCTCTTGTCCCCTTTGTCTGGTGGTGGTGGAGGACCCATGACCCCACCACTCGATGCCTGTCTCCTATCCCTCCCTCTAGTGGTTGTTGCTATCCGCGATGGTCTACGGAAGCTCCTAGCCCGCTACTCTAGTGGCACAGCCCCATAGTATATGTCTCTCCAGTAGCCTATCTCCTCCCTGGCTCACAGAACATAAGCATAACCAGCTCCTGTGTCCTTTGTCACTTGTCTCCCTGCCCTTAGTGTTGTCTCAGCCTCTGTATAATGCTGGATAGCCTGATCCCTCTCTCGCTCTGTGTCCCTTAGCTATCTCCTAAGCCTATCCCTTTCCCGCTTGAGATCTTGGATCTCATCTGCCTATCCCTTGCAGATATCCCTCACCTCCAATAGCTAATCCTCCTCCTCTCCCCCCTGTACTTGTGGCTGCTCATGCCCCTGTACCTGTGGCTACTGCTGTGGCTGCCCCTGCCCCTGTCCTCGTCCCTGTACCTATCCGGGACCCTGTGTTGCTGGCACCTATAAAGGCAATCCACCTCTGCCTCTCACCATGCGAGTTTGTCTCTCCTCTCCACCCTCTCTATACGAAGCCACTCTCTTCTCTCCTATCACCCCTCGCCTCCTCTGTTGGCCTCTACCTCTGCCATCTCCATCATCATCATCCTCATCACCCCCGCCATCTCCATCTATCTACAACCCTGGGTCTGTCAGTCGTGGAAATGGATGCTCAGCCCAATATACAATATACTCGGCATCCATCCCTGCATCCTCTATCTTTGGCCACATATCCCAAGGCAAGGGCACCATCTCTACTAGTTGCATCATTGCCTAATCATATGACAATAATGTTCTGAAGTGTGTCTGATCCCTCATTGTCTGAGCATACATCCCGGAACCTCATGGCATCCATTGAATCCTGCCAAACTGCCTACAAATCCTATCCGCCAATTGCCTCTCCAGTACATAGGGTGTCCGCCCAATCAAATACCTACTCTTGAATGTGTATGGTAGCTCCACTACATCATCCTCCCACTCCTCACACTCTCGGTATGGTCTCCATACCATAGTGTCAATCTCATCGATGACCCGATGCCAGTACTCCAATCTCCTGATCCGCGGCTGAGATGTAATCATATCATATAAATGGACAAAACTGCACCCATGGCCCCTGCCTCTGACATGAATCGGTCGAGTAACTAGCAGATGCTCATAAGCCCATACCTGCAATAATGTCACTCCACAGCCCAATCCTACGGATCCATGGTATACAAACTGATGAAGCTCATAGTACAAATGTGTTAGCACGCACGGTCCCCAGGCATATCTGGTATGTTGTGTCACTAGTGTCTCCAATGTGCTCCCCCAGCCCACAGCCAACTCTCGTGTCGCTCTATCTGAACACAGGAACCCACTGATCACTCCTACCAGTACTAATGGTAGTGCCAATCCTGTCCGTGTCATGGTATCCCAAGCCACGTGTCCTACCCTCATCTCCAATCCTAGATCCTAAAACACTCGTCTCAGGGCATCCCTGTCTTCGTCTCAATCATAGGGTATCAACTCCCCATCTATTGGTATCCTCAGAATCCTATATACATCCTCCAAGGTGACTGTCATCTCACCCATTAGAAAATGAAAAGTGCAAGTCTCTGAGTGCCATCTCTTAGCTAATGCAGTTAGCAATCCCATGTTTGCCTGAAACTCAGGCACATACAAAATAAATCGCAAGCCCATAACCTCAATAGCTACTATGTCCTCAAAAGTTAGCTCTGGTCATAAACTCTGAGTCGATGGGAATCTCTCTCGTGACTCCAGCATAGGTAAGTACTCCTGCAGTCAAACAAATCAGCTCTGTCAATCAAAGTGGCATTCATTGTTCATCACAAAATGTTGCTTATTATCCTAGTGTTTATATCTATCATATGGCGCTCTATCCTAGTGACACTCACTATTCATCACAAAGTGTTTTTGTTTATCCTAGTGGTACTCCCTGTTCATCACAAAGTACTACATTTTTTTGCACTCCCTGTTCATCACAAAGTGCTGCTCATATTTGCACTCACTGTTTATCACAAAGTGCTGCTCTTTTTAGTACTACCTGTTCATCACAAAGTACTATGTCTTGGTACTCCATGTTCATCACAAAGTGCCTTGATCTATCCTACCCTAGGGCTTCTTCTTGAGTGTGTTCTCTTGAGTAGTTTCCTGATTGGCAACGTATGTTCTATCACAGAATTGCCAATCCTAGCCCTATTTTCTATCCTAGTCTTCCCTAGAGGACCTGCTTAAGTGTATCCTCTCAATAGCTTATCCAATCGATAGCGTATGTTCATCAAAGAACTGTCGATTTGACCTAGAAGACACAAACGTGCCTTCATGACATAAACGCGCTTACATATTGCACAAACGTGCCTACTCTTCACAGACGTGCCTGAAATACACAAACATGCCTATGCTCTGCACAGACATACCCACATAGCACAGATGCGTCGACACAACATAGACGTGCTCGCATTTGACATAGGCACCTTTTTCTGCATAGACGCGCCTGGCACAAACACAGACGCACCTAGCCAACCCAGACGCGCCTGGCACCAGCACAGACACACCTCGGTGTTTTTTGACCTTGTTTGACATATTATAAAATGCATTAAATGCACTACCTAACATGCATTAATGACAACATTTATTGCGACAAAGTACAAGGAGGTTTTGTGGTACTCACCGGCTCTCTTGCATCTGCTGGCCTCTGAAATCGGCGAACGCGATCGAATCTGTGAACCAATGCCATCGCTGCTGATTGTTGTTGCTCTATTCTCTCTCTGCACTCTGATCTCTTGGATGTGTAGATGACAATGAGGATGTCAACCCCTCATGGTCTATCTTATAGACTGCCCTAGCCCTAGCCCTAGCCCTCATTTCCCGAGTCAGTCTTCATTATCCTGTGACTGTGTCACTCTATCCTTGTCAGTCCATTCTAGCCTTTCTTTCTTATCAAGAGATTGTCTGCAATCTTTTTAGACATTTTCATCCAATCTCTCGAGGGGGCATATCATTCCCATCTTGGGGCAACTTTGTATCAATTCATATTATCTTCTTTGAAACAACACGACAAGTTGCATTGTCTCAAAGAGGGGCAAAATGTAGACACCTAAAATTGTCCTCTCTAATTAAATAAATATCTTTATTTATTTAATTATTTTAAGCCTAATTCTTCTATTAATTAAATAAAACTTTATTTATTTAATTAATTCATTTATCCCCTTCTAGCCTTATTTCTCATTTAAATAAATACATTTATTTATTTAAATTATCCTTTATCCTAAATTAAATAAATATCTTATTTATTTAATTGATCCCACTTCTTCTATTAATTAAATGAATCTTTATTTATTTAATTAATTCATTAACCTTTTCTACCTATGACACATGTCATTCATCTCTTAATTCATACACTACCTACCCTCTCATTATTTTATTATTTGTTTTACCTACCCTCTAATCATAGCCAGCCATTTATCTCTTACACCTCTCAATCTTATCCCTCCATTTCTTAGGGTGTATTCTATATAAGGAGATGCTTCCTTCATTATCAACCCTGAACATATACATTTTAATCAAGCATCCTAGCATTCGATCTTTCATATGCGATCCTACTTGCAACCACATTTGCGTTCTTTGTTGAGCTCTTGTGCACACAAAATCTGAGAGCAAATATATCAAGCAAGATCAATGGAGATAGGAAGAATGGAGATTCAAACCCTATTGGACATGTGATGGTATAATCTTTATGATTTCATTTGATTTGCATTGTCTTAGATAATCTTCATATGTTATGGTGGATCTTTGTTGTTGTTAGGCTAGGGTTTTGTGGTTGAATTCATTTAGTCTTTCATTATTGTTGTTTCCATTTTCACCATAAACAACTCCACCTCTATTCATTTAGCCTATCACCTCGACCATCCAGTCAGTTGATTTGTCAAATGTTGATCCAGTTCAGAAAATCCAAATTGGAGAGGCATTTCTCTCATTTGCTAGACAAGTTTTTCAGAAGAAAAAAAAAGAAGATAAAATTGTTGAGGATTTGTTGGCTACACTACATGCTGCAATGCTTGAGTGTCAGTTAGATCTAGACAGCCCCAATGCGGACAAATGCAAGATGTTAATCAGCTCATTAAATAATCATGCTAAGAAATTAAAGGAAAAATATGAGAAAGACAAAGAGGATGACTGAGAGAAGTTATTGTATGAATTCAAGACTAAGTGTGAGTTTGCGCATCATTAGCTCTCACAACTTATCTCTCAAGCTTAGTCATATTTGGAAAATGGTGATATACTCTTCTCATACAGCCTTCAGTGGACAAATGCCTCAAAGAGTCATATGGGTTTTTAAGGGGTCACACATGGTGTTAGAACACTATATGACCCCTTAGGACACCATACGAACCATTACGACATCGTATGGTCCTAATGGTTCATATAATGTCCTAAGGGGTCATATGGTGTCATTAGGGATCATATGGGGTCCTTAGGGGTCACACATGGTGTTAGAACACCGTATGACCCCTCATGACACCATATGAACCATTAGGACATTATATGGTCCTGATGGTTCATATGGTGTCCTAAGGGGTCATATGGTGTCGTTAGGGGTCATATGGGGTTGTAAGGGGTCACACATGGTGTTAGAGCACCGCATGATCCCTTAGGACACCATATGAACCATTAGGATATCATATGGTCCTAATGGTTCATATAGTGCAGTAAGGGGTCATATGGTGTCATTAGGGGTCATATGGGGTCCTAAGGGTCACACATGGTGTTAGAACACCGTATGACCCCTTATAACATCATATGAACCATTACAACATCATATGGTCATAATGATTCATATAGTGTCCTAAGGGGTCATATGGTGTCGTTAGGGGTCATATGGGGTTTTAAGGGGTCACACGTGCTGTTAGAACACCATATGACCCTTTAGGACACCATATGAACCATTAAGACATCGTATGGTCCTAATGATTCATGCAGACACCTAAAATTGTCCTTCTTAATTAAATAAATATTTTATTTATTTAATTTTTTTACCCTAAGTCTTCTATTAATTAAATAAATTTTTGTTTATTTAATTAATTCATTTAGCCTCTTCTAGTCCTTTTCTAATTTAAATAAATACTTTATTTATTTAATTATCCCCTTTCTTCTATTAATTAAATAGATATTTATATATTTAATTAATACAATAGCCTTTTCTACCCATGACACATGGCATTCGTCTCTTGATTCCTACACCACCTACCCTCTCATTATTTTATTATTTTCTCTACCTACCCTTTTAATCCTACCCGACCATTTATCCTTTTCACATTTTAATCGTATCCCTCCATTTCCTAAAGTGTCTTCTATATAAGAGGATACTTCCTTCATTATCAACCCTAATCAACGCGTCTAATCACCTAATTGTCCAACAAATCAAACCTTCTTGCAATCAAGATATCAACCACAATCCATTCTTTTTTGAGCTCTTGTGCACACATATAATCTAAGAGCAAATATATTAAACAAGATTAATGGAGATTGAAACCCTACTTGACATGTGAACAGTAATATTGTTCATTTTGTTGATTTACACGATCTTAGGTATCTTCATTGGTGTATGGTGTATGTTTCATTGTAGGATTTAGATTGTTTGTGGTTGGATCTTTCTAGTTTTACAATAGGTTTTCATCATCATATTTTCACCATATACAATTCATATAGTGTCCTAAGGGGTCATATGGTGTCGTTAGGGGTCATATGGAGTCTTAAGGGGTCACACATGGTGTTAGAACACCATGTGAACCATTATGACATTGTATGGTCCTAATGGTTTATATAGTGTCCTAAGGGGTCATATTATGTCGTTAGGGGTCATATGGGGTCCTTAGGGGTAACACATGGTGTCAGAACACCACATGACCCTTTAGGATACCATATGATCATAATGGTTTATATAGTGTCCTAAAGGTTCATATGGTGTCGTTAGGGTTCATATGGGGTCCTAAGTTATCACACATAGTGTCAGGACACCGTATGACCCCTTGTGACACCATATAAACCATTAGAACATCATATGGTCCTAATGGTGATGTCCTAATGGTTCATATGGTGTCATAAGGGGTCATATGGTGTCGTTAGGGGTCATATGGGGTCACACATGGTGTTATAACGCCGTATGAACCCTTAGGACACCAGATGAACCATTGGGACATCATATGGTCTCAATGATTCATATAGTGTCCTAAGGGATCATATGGGGTCACACATGTTGTTAGAACACCATATGAACCATTATGACATCATATGGTCCTAATGGTTCATATAGTGTCCTAAGGGGTCATATGGTGTCATTAACGGTCATCTAAGGTCTTAAGGGGTCACACATAGTGTTAGAACACCATATGACCCCTTAGGACACCATATGAACCATTACAACATCGTATGATCCTAATGGTTCATATAATGTCCTAAGAGGTCATATGGTGTCGTTAGGGGTCATATGAGCTCTTAAGAGGTCACACATGGTGTTAGAACATCGTATGACCCCTTATGAAACCATATGAACCATTCTGACATTGTATGGTCCTAATGGTTCATATAATGTCCTAAGGGGTCATATGGGGTCCTTAAGGGTCACACATGGTGTTATAACACCGTATGACCCCTTAGGACATTGTATGAACCTTTAGGACTATGGTCTTAATGGTTCATATAGTTCCCTAAGTGGTCATATGGTGTCGTTAGGGATCATATGGGGTCTTAATGGGTCACACATGGTTTTAGAACGCCGTATGACCCCTTAGGATACCATATGAACCATTATGACATCGTATGGTCCTAATGGTTCATATAATGTCCTAAGGGGTCATATGGTGTCATTAGGGGTCATATGTGGTTTTAAGGGGTCACACATGGTGTTACAACACCATATGACCCCTTAGGACACCATCTGAACCATTAGGACCACACCATATGAACCATTAGGACAACATATGGTCCTAATGGTTCACATTGTGTCCTAAGGGGTCATATGGTGTCATTAGCGGTCATATGGAGTTCTAAGGGGTTACACATGGTCTTAGAACATTGTATGACCCCTTAAGACACCAAATGAACCTTTAGGATATCATATGTTCCTAATGGCTCATATAGTGTGCTAAGGGGTCATATGGTGTTGTTAGGGGTCATATGGAGTTCTGAGGGGTCACACATGGTTTTAGAACACCGTATGACCCCTTATGACACCATATGCCCCATTACGACATCATATGGTCCTAATGGTTTTTCTCATATTGGGTTTTCCATGTACAAATCTGGTGTTATGTGTTGTGTGTTAATTTCCTTTACTGCATTTAAATTATGTTATGTAATTGGTTAGTTAGACATTTTAATAAGTTCAAGAGAATATTGATTCACCCCTCCCCTCTCAGTATTTCAGGTATTCAATAAGCTCTATACTTTGTTGTATTTTATACAATCTAGTCTTCTATTTTTGCACCTCTGCTACTATCTAGGAACAAATATCACAATTTGGTTGTTTTGTGATAGCCCCACTAGCCACTTCCTTGGTGAACAAAAATTATCGATACTATAGTTGTTTTTAGTGGAATCTTTAGTGCCCAGATTGTGATTGTCAGACATGTGCTTCATCTTTGAATCAAAATCAAGTGTGTTCATCATGTTGAAGAACATGTTATCTTTAGAGCACACAAGAGGATGTAGAAAAAAAATGTCAAAAAGTTTTTCATTCTCTAAAATATATTACCAAAAAAAGTTATTAGTATTTTTTTGTTTGTAACATGCCCATGAAAGATAAATATTCAATGGCATAATCTATTGATTTGTACTCTTATTATAGTTAATTTCTATAGATAAAATATGCAAACATGAGATGGCTTTTAAGTTCATACCAGTAATTTTGTTCATGGATAGACAATCAGAGTTTGTGTCTGCCAAGTTATCTGTAATTATAGTTGAAATTTTAGATGCACTAACATTGCATTGCACAAAGAAGTAGTTGCATCAAAAATGCACTGAGAGCTAATATGAGTTGCATTGTTAATTACACTTTCTTCGTTAGGATAAATGAGTTCTAAAATTGGAAAGTATTCTTGAACTATTTGATCCAATAAATTTGTACCTAGATAAGTAACCTTTGTAGTAACTTCTTTGAGTTTGGGAATAAATGCATCTGATGCAAAAGGATCACCAAAAGCAGTTAACATTGCACAAACAATATTATCAAATAATTGAGTAAGCCAAACACTCCTAGTGTGATTAGGCAAAGTGCTCTTGGAAGGATGAAAATTAGGAGTTATATCATTACCTTCGGTGAATATAGAATAACTTTGATTATTAAAATTAGATGAGGGATGCCAAAATGAAGTGAAACTTGCATTAATAAAGTTGTTGAAACTAGTATTTTGAAAAAAGTCTTGAGAATCAATATACTTGGAAGCTGTTACAAGTGTGGTTGTCATTGCACCAAAAGATCGACCTATTAATGCCTGATACAACTACTAGACTTATAGAATCCATAGGGGGCAGTTAAGCCATGTCACAAACTTGAGCGTTGCACTGCATAGCACACAAGGAGACCAAGGGCACACACCTTGCAACAATCCCCCCCAGTGCAAGCGAGGGGTTTAAACCTGTGACCAAGTTCTAATACCACTCGTTACAAGTGTGGTTGTCATTGCACCAAAAGATCAACCTGTTCATGCCCGATACAACCATGGGACTTATAGAATCCACAAGAGGCGGTTAATTCATGTCACAAACCCGAGTGTTGCGTTGCACAGCACAAGGAGACCAAGAGAAAACACATGGCAACAAAAGCAAGTGAAGAAGTAATATTATTCTCCATATTAAAATTTTCCAAATACTGGTTTTGTTAGTTACTTGTAGTTGCAACACCATTCATGTTGTTATTATTATCCATTGCTACAAAAATAGCATCTTGTACATATCTACAATTGTTAGCATTTTTTATGTTTATGTTGTGATTGTCATTGATGGACACACACTTGCATTAAGATCCTCTTTATATGTATGAGTTTGAGCACAACCAGTATTTGTTCCAACCGGTATGTTGTATTATAGTCTATTGATTTTTTGCAGAATGTGTTTCCCAATCTGAAGCTGCATGTTGACCCCAAGCGGTTCATGGATACCAAGCGGTATGAGGGACTAAAGCACCATAACACATTTTTACCAGTCTTCGTTTTTGTCAAACCGGCAACCAGCATTGTGTATGAACCGGTAATACTCTGTGATGATTTAGCAACCGACATTTTGTGATGAGTTACCATCCACTGATTGTTTGACGGTGCCGACACCTAAACGGTGCCTTTTTGTATCATGGTACCAAGTATGTCTAGGTTCATTGAACCTAGGAAATTATTATGTAATCCTATTGGACCGACATGAAATCAGACTCCTTTATAAGGACATCATGTCTAGGGTTTTAGGTTGTTGATGTGGATATAGCGAAAGTTTATGTTGTTGCTAGGGTTTAAAGTGATTGAGGAGTTGGAGAGAATATGAATGTGTAGAAGACTGAAGTAATGTTGGAGTGCATTAGGAACGAGCTACCAAGGATCTAACCAAGCAGTTTGTGCTACTAGCTAGATGAAACACTTGTTGATTACTCACATCTTTGACAAGTTTGTAGCCCTTAACCGGGTAGGCCCAAAAGCCTTTGTAAATCCTCTAGCAAGGTAGTCTTTAATCGGACTTATCTCCTAATAGAGATTGAGATTCCTAACAGGATCTGTTCTGGTAAAGAACATTGTAAGACCTTAACCGGTCTGGTTCCTATTCTGCAAATAGTTACTTGTGAGTTCCATCTCACCGTGGTTTTTCCCATTTGGGTTTCCACGTCAAAATCTCTTGTGTTATGGTGTTTGTGCTTTTGTGGGTGAATGCATTATTAGCTATTTGGTTTGCATGTTTGTTAACTGGTTTGTCTGCTAAATTATTTTACCAGTTTACTGTCATTCTTGCAAACTATTTAAGTGCAAAGATTTTTGGCATACTAATTCACCCCCCCCTCTTAGTATTCATCAATTGGTATCAGAGCCAACCTTTCTATAAGTTTAACCACTTGGAAAGAGATATGGGGGAATACACTTTGAGGGAACTTACCCACCGGCTCACTCAGTCTAAGAAAGCCTATGATGATCTTATGGTCAAATACAAGGAATCTCAAGCAAAAAGGAGAGAACATGCAGAAAAGTTGATGGAGCTATCTAAAAATAGTTCTTCAAATGAAGCAGACATGGAAGCCCTAATTGCAGAAGTAAACAAGTTGAATGAATCAAACTCCAACCTAAGAAAGGAATTGGAAGGACTGACTATCCAGATGTGTCAAGAGCTTGAGAACCGGAGGAAAGCTAAAGATCTGGTGAGAGAAAGAGATCATGAGATCTCCAAGCTGAAACAAGAGAGTAGTGCCCTAACTGCTCAACTCCATGCAAGCAAAGTGGAAAAGGAAGACATGCAAGGAGAACTGAACATTGCCATCTCTGAGAATGAAAACCTATTGGAAACAAATGCTGCTATTTCCAAAGAACTCTCTGAGTCAAAGGAAATACTTGCTAAGTTCAACAAGAGCACTGTCAAGCTAGAGCAAAAACTTGAATCTACCAAACCAGTCAAGAATACTAATGGACTTGGTTATTCCAGTCATGAGGAAGGTGAGACCTCTGGTACAAATGCTGGAACATCAAAGGATAAAGGTAAGCAAAAGTTTAAACTTGTTTTTTTTAACTGTCTTAAAGAAGGACATACTGCAAATGTGTGTAGGAGTAAGGCTTACAACAATTTTCCTTATTTCCTAAATGATAAGCCTAGATCCTATAGATTTGATGGTAACTGTTATGCATGCAACAAGTATGGGCATAGAGCATATGAATGCAGGTCTGTTATGAATAACACTAGAAGATATCCTCAGAGGACCCAAGGAGTTGGTCCTGAACCTTATGTGAACCGAAATCACAACCGGTTTAATGCCTTCAATCATCTGCAAAGAAGCGGTGGCTATCAAGCAGCAACTGAATGGAGAGAAAACTATATGGTATGTCATGGTCATGGTCACACTACTGCAACATGCAGAAGGAAGAATGGAAACATGAATAATGGACCTTGGAGAGCACCTGGATTGGTCTGCTATCATTGCAACAAACCGGGTCACATTGCTAGATTTTGTAGATCAAGAAAGGACATATCTGATGATATACCGGTCACTCCAGAAGGAAACATTGATGTTGACACTGTTCAAGCAGACATGAACAAAAGCTGGAAGAAGAAACCAGCGGTGTTACAAGAGGAACCAGTTTCTGCACCTAGTGTGGAAATCACGAAACTGGCAAACTAAGCTTCAAAAAAGCTTAGGGGGAGCAAACGGCAAAATGTTTCGAACCCATAGTTTACACGGGTAAAAGACCTTAACCAATATGTGATACCTGTCGTCTGGCAGAAGATCAGAAATGGTAAAAAGGCAAATTAGTGTTTATGCCCTAATTAAGGAGCATTAATTGCAGTAGGTGAGAAATATGATTAAAAGGAGTTTTCAAATCATTTCTCACTATTAGTTTTCGAGCGAAGAAAAGTTTTTCAAAGAGCAGAGCGACGAAAAGGCAATTTGAGCTGAGATTTTGAGAAATTGAGAAACCGTGAAGGAGATTCAAATTCAAACTGCAAATGGTCAAGTGGAGAACACAAAGCGGTGATTCAGCAACCGACAGAGTGTGAAGTGAAGGAGAATCGGCAAGCCCTAAATTCACGTGTTTCAAAAGGTATTTCTCAAATTCTTAAAATTTCTATCATGGCTTCCGTATCTCATACCAATTCTAGTGCATCTGTCGAGTCTGCAAGTTTTATTCAATGAAAGTCTAAGTATAATGCCCTATCACAAGTTCTGGTTGGTGTGATAGTAGAAGAGGGAATTTTTGACTACATAGATTGCAAGATTGAAGACCTAGGGTCTCTAGCCATCCACTCCCAGTTAGGTTTATTTTGTGGCAAGGATAAGAAGATCAAATCGGAGTTTAATATTTTGGAGAAGAAGAAGCTCCACAATGTCGTTTACTTCCTGGAGGATTTCACAGAGGATCATATAAGGATAATTCTGAGTAGAGTCCATGGTGATAAGATGTACCTGGAGAGAACACATGACATTATGCCATAGGTAATTCATGCAGTCACCGGATTCTACAACACAGGGGAAGTGCCAGCCCTAAGGACGGTAAGCAAAACTGAAATGTCCAAGCTCACCGGTTCAGTGAGTGACTCATGAGGCATGACAGTCAATTCAATCAAGGATGATCTGGTGAAGTATGCATGTATGGTGATTGGATACCGGACATTCTCAGCCAGCAGAATTAACTCTGTATCTACTGCAGTGGTAAATGTCGCTTACCGGATGATAAAGGAGGATGCATCATTTGATCTGTGCACCAGTATGCAGAGACAACTCTTGTTGAATCTAAAGCCGATCAAACAGGATAATGCACTAAGGTTCAAGTTTGGGAAACTACTGGTTGGGTTGTTCTTCTATTTCCAAGGCTACTTTCTAGGAGTAGGAGATGTCCAGTGGTCTGCCGACCAACCGGTGACCAAGCAAATCAAGGAAAGCATTGAAGCAATTGGAACCAGTTACCCTGATGTTTTGAACAAGTATTTTGATGAGTTCAGAAGGAAAATGAGCCAAAGAATGAGGATATCAAGTGACATCGTCAAGAAATATGAGGATGATATTTGTTTCACCATCAAGGTGGATCAATGCATAATGGAGGCTATTGAGCCTAGACAGTAAGAAGTGGAGCCAATGGGCTATGAGGTGATGTACAATATGTTGGAAGGGTATGCCTCTACCCTTATTGCCTCACCTCTTCATCCTAAGGCAAAGAGGACCAGAACCTATCTAGAAAGGGTTACACTAGTCGAGGAACCCTCTGCAAATAAAGGAAAAGAACCTGCAGTGAAGAAGGCAAAGGTAGTGCCTACAGCATCTGCACCGGTTACTACTGCAACTCCAAAAGTGACCAAGCGGTCACTAGCCAAGAAGAAACTGGAAGCAGCACTGGCTAAAGTGTTCGAGAGAAAGAGGAAGACAAGGAATACCTCTCCAGACTCAGAAGAAACTGTGTTTGAGGAAAGCCAAAGAAAACACGTCAAGCAAAGAGGAAGACAAAGAATGAACTGACATCATCTACACCGGTAAATATAGATATCTCTTCTTATAAACCTTTGACACATTATCAAAGAACAATAAAGAATATTAGGAGAAAAGTGCTACATGACTTAATTGAGTGTTTTCATGAATTTAATGATGATGAAAAGGAAGCGGTTGAAAAGGAAATAATTCAGTACTTATGTGTTAATGACCGATTGCCCTCAGAGATTAAATCTCAGACACCGAATTCTTTATATATATCATTAGTTAATAGATGGCGCATTGCCATAGAAAAGGAATAGGAAATTAGGGAGAAATTTTTTGCACAGTACTTTCCCAACCTGTCAAATTCTGAATTATTTGATGTTATTGATCAAAATAAAGGACTCTTCTTCACTAGAAGAAGAAGACTCTGGCTATTAGAAGGTAGAGTTGATGATGTCGAAAAAGACACTCATCTATATATGAGAACCACTATCCAATCTCACAAAGTGTGCCTAGCCAACCGGCAAGCTGAAAAAGAACCGGTTATATCCAAACCGGACGAAGTATTTGATGATGAAGGAAATCCGGTTGTTGAACCAATCGACACCATTGATGTCGATGCTCTGGACATAGAGGATGTTACTCAGGAAACACCATTTGAGGCAACAGAATAGGAGCAACAGGCTAAACAGGTTGATAAGCAAGCCGAGGACAGTCAGGAAGCAGCAAAGGAAGAGGCCGAGCAGAGGAAAAAGGATGAAGAAGAGAAGAAGAAAAAGGATGAAGAAGAGAAGCGGAAAAAGGAAGAAGAAGAGAAAAAGAAGAAAGATGAAGAGGAGAAGAAGAAGAAGGATGAAGAAGAGAAAAAGAAGCAAGAAGAAGAAAAGAAGAAGAAGGAAGAGGAAGATAAGGAACAGGAGAAGAAGAAGGAAGCAGAGAGGAAGAAGAAGGAAGAGGAAGATAAGGAACATGAGAAGAAGAAGGAAGCAGAAAAGAAAAAGGTTGAGGAGGACAAGGAAGTGGAGAAGAGGAGAGAAGTGTAGAAGAAGAAAGTGGAAGAGGACAAGGCAGGAGAAGCGGAGAAGAGCACCCAGATGGAGACTCTGAAGGCAACCGGGAGTCAATCTAAACCAGCTGATCTCACCAGTCCTATCGATCTCCAGTCTGCAAGTGAAATAGAGCTAATGCAGAGCATCAAGGTAGCTCAAGAGCACCTTGCAATCATTCGAAGGAAGAAGGAGCAGGATGTAATTCAAGCAGTTGTGGAAACTCTTACCGGTTTGATACCTAGTACAAATCTTCCCAACACCAATTCATCACTAGCTAAACTTAAGCTCCTATGCACAATAGTGGATGATCAAGTATAGAGCCTAGAAGAGGCAACAGAAGCAAATGTGAAGAAGGAGCATCAAAAAGCTCTTAATATAGCTCTGGTGAAGAAGTTGAATGAGCTTTGATCTGAACTAAAGAAAGAACAAAAGGATATAAGGGACGCTCTGGATGAGGGGAATCTGCTACTCAGCAAGATCTACCAACCCCATTTGTTCTATGACGATGTGCTAGCTCAGAAGCAAAAGCTTCAAATGGACTTGCAGTCCTACATGAGCACATTTAAGCCACCTTATGATTCCTTTACAACTTATGGGCAAACTGTTCACCGATTTCACATCCAGTCAACAAAAATGGAGCAAGAGATTAGCACCCAGTCTAGAGATTTGCAGGAGCTACAACTAGTTCTACTCCCACAATTGCAAATTCTTCAGAAGTGCTATCTGAACCTGGATGCCTTAACAGTTACACAGGAGATGAGCACAATTGATGCCATGGAAGAACAGGTCTCCCAGATGCAGATAGAAAAGGAAGTAGTTGCCTCCCTACTTGAGTCTTGGTCTTTGTCAATGAAACAATTCTTGCAGGATTTTAAATTTGTTTTTGACAAATATTATTCCTTATTGTCATAAACTTTTATTTTGAAAACAGGATTGTTCAGCTATACTTTGTCGTTGTTGGCGAAGGGGGAGAAGAATTCTATTTGAGAAAAGTATCTAGTTATCAAAATTTTGATTATATGCTCTGAATATCTCAATGTTTATGCTCTATATGCAAAATTGTTATACATTGTATTGTCAAAGGGATAGTGTATATGCTTAGGGAGAGAAATTTTGCAAATGGCATGATTTTGTTGTAAAACACTTAGATGTCAAAATTTTATTTTCATAAGTGTTGCCATCAATGCCAAAGGGGGAGATTGTTGGCATTTTTTATGTTTATGTTGTGATTGTCATTGATGGATAGACACTTGCATTAAGATCCTCTTTATATGTATGAGTTTGAGCACAACCGGTATTTGTTCCAACCAGTATGTTGTATTATAGTCTTTAGACTATTGATGTTTTGCAGAATGTGTTTCCCGGTCTGAAGCGGCATGTTGACCCCAAGCTATTCGTGGATGCCAACGAGAGACTAAAGTGGCATAACACATTTTTACCAGTCTTCATTTTTATCAAACCGGCAACTAGCATTTTGTATGAACCGGTAATACTCTGTGATGAGTTACCAACCAACATTTTGTATGAACCGGTAATACTCTGTGATGAGTTACCAACCGACATTTTGTGATGAGCTACCATCCACCGATTGTTTGATGGTGCCAACACCTAAATGGTGCCTTTTTGTTTCGTGGTACCAAGTATGTCCAGGTTCATTGAACCTAGGAAATTGTTATGTAATCCTATTGGATCGACATGAAATCAGATTCCTTTATAAGGACATCATGTCTAGGGTTTTAGGTTGTTGATGTGGATATAGCAAAAGTTTATGTTGTTGCTAGGGTTTAAGGTGATTGAGAAGTTGGAGAGAATATGAATGTGTAGAAGACTGAAGTAATGTTGGAGTGCGTTAGGAACGAGCTACCAAGGATCTAACCAAGCAGTCTGTGCTACTAGCTAGATCAAACACTTGTTGATTACTCACATCTTTGACAAGTTTGTAGCCCTTAACCGGGTAGGCCCAAAAGCCTTTTGTAAATCCTCTAACAAGGTGGTTCACATCTGTGGATCTAAAATCTTCTAGAAAGGTAGTCTTTAATCGGACTTATCTCCTAACAGAGATTGAGATTCCTAACAGGATCTGTTCTGGTAAAGAACATTGTAAGACCTTAACTAGTCTAACCTTAACCGATCTGGTTCCTATTCTGTAGATAGTTACTTGTGAGTTCCATCTCACCGTGGTTTTTCCCATTTGGGTTTCCATGTCAAAATGTCTTGTGTTATGGTGTTTGTGCTTTTGTGGGTGAATGCATTATTAGCTATTTGGTTTGCATGCTTGTTAACCAGTTTGTCTACTAAATTATTTTACCTGTTTACTGTCAGTCTTGCAAAGTGTTTGAGTGCAAAGATTTTTGGCATACTAATTCACCCCCCCTCTTAGTATTCATCAGAAATTACCTTTGACCAAATGATTATTGTTTTTTATACATATCCTAAATTCAATGGATCTACTTTTGAACAAGATTCTAGTTTGCAAGATGTAAAAATAGTTTGTTTGAAGAGGTTGCATGGAAGTGAAGCACTATAGAAAATTTTCAACTCCTCCAAATCTATTTATTGATCTAGTAGCTATATCATAAGCATTGGTTGCTTGTTCAACTATATCAAATGTTCTAAGCTACTAATGTCGCTTGGATTCAAGGTTCCTAATTTCTGTAGCATAGTGACCCCATGGATGTTTCTTAACACCTATATATTGTACTCTACAATTTTTGAATTTCTTGAAATTCAGTTTTAGAAGTTGACTTAGTTTATTTTCTCCCCAAAAATCTTCAAAACTTGACTTCTTTAGCAATCTATTCATTTCCTTTTTCAATGCCTACTTTAGATAGACATTTGTATTAGGATAGGTATTGATGTTAAAATGGATTTATCTTTTTGAACTTGGAATTATAGGTCAATTATTTGTATTCCATGGTAGCAGATACAATTAACAATGACCTATGCAAACAAGTAGAACACTACTTCATTGCATATCAATAATATAAGGAACTGAGGAGTATCCTTGTCTAAGATAAGTAACAAAATGAGGGTGGACATTTCAACGAATACAATGATATATCCAAATAGCATCATATCATCATAAATGGGATAGCCTTTGTTTATTGTGGTGGACTATTATATGATTTTGACAAATTTGACATGAAATAATAATTTTTAACTAGTTAGAATAGCATTCATCTTGTCATGCATGTGGTATTTTGATTCCCTGTACAAAATGTATTGTAGTTTGTGAAGTAGTTTAGTAATTATGTTCAAAATAATTAATTTATCATAAATTAAAATTGTATGACACTAACATGATTGATCATCATTTGGATTTATACTATTGATTATGTAAAAAATAATTTGCATTTCTAGCCAAGACAATCAAAATTATTGAAGAATTAAGAGCATATTAAGTATCTAGTATAAAATAGTATTTCACTATACTTTTTTTAATCGGTATTTGCTTTTTTAAATAAAAAAATATGTGTACATTTGATTGGTCAACTACTAATATTATATCTCTTAAGCTAGTTTAATTTTGCAAAATAAAAGTGTATGTAAATTTAATTCTATGGTACATCTTGATTTACTATTATGCAACTGAAAAAGGTAATAAAAGTTAGTAAGCATAGTTAATCAAATAAATGAGAGCAACTAACTTATGTAATTAGCATGTTGGATAGTCATTTATATCCACAAAGCAACTGATTTTGTTAAAAAATATTCATTTTAAGATACAAAAGCTACATTGTAATTGACCATAGACTGGATAAATTTTAGAGCTTATAGACAAAGTAATTAGTGCAAACATTTTCTAAAACATTTGTAAATAGATATACATAAAATAAGAGAAAACTAATCTAATATTCATTATCATAGATTCCCTTGGTGAGCTAAGGAGATCCATATTACTAAATGGATCATGTGATTGAATTAAACTTCTCTATTCTCAATTAATACCCATATTGTTGATGGATTTCTAGAAATATGACTATACTTGTCAACCAAGACAACAATATTAAGACCGTCTCAATTGGAAGAAGAATCGTTAGAAGATGTCTAAGGCATGAATGTTAATTATTTTAGGTTGTATAATAATTGTAACAAATTATATAATGAAATCTTTAATATTTCATTAGAAATATGCTTTAAAAAAAATCAAATAATAATCTCCTATAGAACATATTAAATTTTATCATGTAATATTTTCTTTTGATATAATATGAAAACCTATAAATTATTGGAATAAATAATTCATATATTAATTATTCACTTAATTGCATTAATTCACTAAATAATCGATGCCTTGGTTAGTAATTAATTATTGGCATTTATTAGTTAGTTAATTAATTAATTACAAATAATTAATTAATATTTATCTCCATGCATAATGCAAACTAGGAAAAGCAAGCTATGTTTAGAATTTCAAGAGTTTCATGCATTAATTAGTCTATTATGCTTTTTGTGCATACATGACTAATTCATGCATTCTATTTTAACTCTCTGTCTATCTTGTAGACTCCACCATTTAGGATTTCTATCTTTAGATTTAGATTTCTTTATAAGGATGTCATATCCTTCATTGTAATCAAGCAATTTCAAAGCAATACATTCAATTATTGTTAATTGTCTTCAATTCTCTTTGTTGTTCAATTTTCTCTTATTGTGTGACAGGTATTCTTGCAGAAGATAACTGGGCTTGTGGGATTCGCATTTCACGAATTCTAACATGGTATCAAAGCTCCAGATTCGAAGATTCTTGTTCGTTTTTTTGGAGATTATTTGCATTTACACAGCAAATTGTTCATCTTGGGTTATTTTGGAGCTCACCATCAGTTCCAGGAGGCTCGAGAAAGTCAGGATCGCCTATTGCTTCACTGAAATCCGATATACATTGTCCATTTTGTAAGGGTTTGAAGTTTGGGGGTTTTTCTTTGTTCAGAGGCTACTTGAAAATTCAGAGCTTTTTGGGCCTAAAAGGACATCATGGTTGGATTCAGATGGCTGATTCCACGAATTTTGATATATAATTTGCCCATTTTTTGTGAAGGGAGCATTGGGGGCAAAAAAAAAAAAAATTGATGAAAAAATTTCTAACTTAGGTACAGGGACGGTCGTACGGATTTTTGTGCCTCAAAAAGCGTGCCAATGAAAAAATCATGCCCCTTATGCCGAAAATAGGCAAATTATATATCAAAATTCTTGGAATCGACCTTCTAAATCTAACCATGAGGTCCTTTTGGGCCCAAAAAGCTCCAAATTTTCAAGTACCCTCTGGAACAGAGAAAACCCTTGAATTTCGAACCCTTGCAAAATGGACTCTATATATCGGATTTCAGTGAAACAAAAGGTGATCCTGACTTTCTCATGCCTTCTTAAATTGATGGTGAGCTCCAAATTAACTCAAGGTGAATAATTTGTTGTGTAAATGCAAATAATCTCCAAAAAAAGAACTAGAATCTTCAAATCTGGAGCTTTGATACCAACACCCCCTACCTAGCATGCCATTTCTATTGTTGTTTCTAATGCTTCCTTGGTTTCGTGTTGGAGTGTTCTTTGTATTCAGTACTTGTTCCTATGTACTAGGAGATGCAAGGCCATTTACCCATGTATTGTCTATGAGATGGATCACTTACGTATTTAAACCTATGTACTATGAGATGCATCGTGGCCATTTACCCATGCATTGTTGGTGAGATGGAATACTTACCATATCGACACTCTAGCATTCCTATTTCTGGAGGTTCTTTTTTTAGCATCATAGCAGTCATTCTATGATAGTGTTTGCAGCTTCTTCATGCTTCAATGTTTCTTCATGCTTGTCTTTTTGTTTCTCTTTTGGAGAGGAGTTTTGTTCCCATTCAGGGTTTGCTCCTTTGCTCTATTTCTGAGAAACTTTCATGTTTTTTCATGGGTACCTCATCAGGCTTTAGGTCGGTACCCATCTTGCATTCATCTTTGCATGTTTTTTCCTACATCTTTGCCTCTCTCCCAATTGTGCATTCAAGGGGGTGTTGGAATAAATAATTCATATATTAATTATTCACTTAATTATATTAATTCACTAAATAATCGATGCCTTAGTAATTAATTATTGGCATTTATTAGTTCAATTAATCAATTACAAATAATTAACTAATATTTATCTCCATGCATAATGCAAACTAGGAAAAGCAAACTATGTTTAGAATTTTGAGAGTTTCATGCATTGATTAGTCTATTATGCTTTTTGTGCATACATGACTGATTCATGCATTGTGTTTCAACTCTCAGTCTATCTTGTAGACTCCACCATTTAGGGTTTCTATCTTTAGAGTTAGATTTATTTATAAGGATGTCATATCCTTCATTGTAACTAAGCAAGAAGCAATAAGCAATTTCAAAGCAATACATTCAATTATTGTTAATTGTCTTCAATTCTCTTTATTGTTCAATTTTCTCTTTATGTGTGACTGGTATTCTTGCAGAAGATAACTGGGCTTGTGGAATTCGCATTCAGATTCATTGTACATGTCTTACTCTCCCTTGTCAGCATTATGAGGGGGTTTCTACTATTGTTGTTAATGCTTCCTTGGTTTCACATTGGAGTGTTCTTTGTATTCAGTACTTGTTCATATGTACTAGGAGATGCAGGGCCATTTACCCATGCATTGTATGTGAGATGGATCACTTACGTATTTATTCCTATGTACTATGGGATGCATTGCGGCCATTTACCCATGCATTGTCGGTGAGATGAAATACTTACCATATCGACACTTTAGCATTCCTATTTTTGGAGGTTCTTTTTTCAGCATCATAGCAGTCATTCTATGGCAGTGTTTGCAACTTCTTCATGCTTCAATGTTTCTTCATGCTTGTCTTTTTATTTCTCTTTTGGAGAGGAGTTTTGTTCCCATTCAGGGTTTTCTCCTTTGCTCTATTTCTGAGAAACTTGCATGTTTGTTCATGGGTACCTCATCAAGCTTTAGGCCGGGACCCATCATGCATTCATCTTTGCATGATTTTTCCTATATCTTTGCCTCTCTCCTAGTTGTGCATTCAGGGGGGTGTTGGAATAAATAATTCATATATTAATTATTCACTTAATTGCATTAATTCACTAAATAATTGATGCCTTAATTAGTAATTAATTATTGGAATTTATTAGTTAGTTAATTAATTAATTATGAATAATTAATTAATATTTATCTCCATGCATAATGCAAACTAGGAAAAGCAAGCTATGTTTAGAATTTTGAGAGTTTCATGCATTAATTAGTTTATTATGTTTTTTGTGCATACATGACTGGTTCATACATTCTATTTTAACTCTCAATCTATATTGTAGACTCCACCATTTAGGATCTCTATATTTAGAGTTAGATTTCTTTATAAGGATGTCATGTCCTTCATTGTAATCAAGCAATTTCAAAGCAATACATCCAATTATTGTTAATTGTCTTCAATTCTCTTTGTTGTTCAATTTTCTCTTATTGTGTGACAGGTATTCTTGCAGAAGATAATTGGGCTTGTGGAATTCTCATTTCATGAATTCTAACATAAATGAGTAAATAAACAAAATCCTATATAGCTTGATAAAATTTATAACACAATATTTTTTTAGAGAATTTTGCAATATTTTTTATGAGCCTAACACCACAAGATTTTTATGAGATTATAACTTTTTCAAACTGACAACATCTTCTCATATGCTTTGGACGAAAAAAATGCATAAACCAAGATAAAATAATTTATAAAAAAATTGAATGTTCAATTCCATTTTTGAAGAATATTCATGTAGTAAATTTTGTTCCTAATCCACAAAATTCATAATTATCAAGATCAACATTCTCTTAATATTTAATTAATAAATATACTAGCTTAATTTGCAAAAAAGGGGATTTTAAACCATGGTCATATTGGGATTGAGGAGGCATCATTATTATGTGTGTAAATATTATTAAAATAATAATAAGCAACTTAAATCTTATTATTATTTATTTAATATAGAAAAGCCCCAAGTTGAAACCCTAGAAAATATTCTATACTTTTTTCTTTTGTTTCCAATTGCACAAAATGGCAAAAATAGGGATTTGCCTCCAAAAAAAATCTAGAGTTATACTATAGTTTGTATCAGGGTGCAACAAGGAAGTAATTTCATTCATCATGGAATGATGAGGTTATCAACCCAACACTCTAGAATAGGCAATGAGGTGAGGAATTGAAGAGGTGACTAGGATACATGTAGTAATTTCAACAACAAAATTTTATTTTGAGCTTGTTTATAAACAAGTTTTCAATGATTTTTTTTCTTTGTGATCGCACTAGTCAATATATTTTTGTTATTTCAATATTTAGATTTATTTTGAACTTTTCTTTTGAAAATAGTTTGAATGTGTGTATGCACGATATTATTATATATGCCAATGGCGGAAGCGGGAGCGGGAGCAGGAAAGGGAGCGGGAGCCCAAATTTCAAATTCTCAGCAAGGCGGGAACCCTGGTTCCAATGGTGAGATCGGCCAGATCAATGGCGTTGGTCCTATTGGCAATAAGGACAAGCCCCCGGACTTCCCAGTCATTGTTTCTAACTCTCAGTCTGATGGTACTCTGCTTGAGGTGACAGCGGATTCATCTGGGCATCTGAGGGAAGGGTCCAATGGGGGACCCATTCCATGAGATGACCCCATGGATAGCGGGAGGGAGAAAAAGAAATGGTCTTCCCTTTTTGGAACTAGACCAACTGGTAAATCCTCCCTTCCTCCTGTAAAGAATATTTCTGACCCTTCTAGTGGTAAGTTTGCTATCTCCATCCCTGACCAGGTTCTGGACCATAATATCAATAGTATGTCGAACTCCTTGGTAGGGAAATTTATGGGTTCGCACCCTAACATTGAAGTTGTCAGGGCCTTTGTCAAACGAAAATGGGCCTTTAAAGGAAATGTTGAAGTTTCGGCACTACCCAAAGGTCTTCTGTCTTTTTCCTTTTCGTGTGAAGAAGATAAGGTTAAGATCTTGTGCAGGAGCCCCTGGATGGTAGGAAAGATAGCTCTGGTTCTTAGAAAATGGCATCCGAAACTAAACATGAATGATTCTCTTCTGGCCCAAGTTCTAGTTTGGATAAAGCTTCCAGGATTACCTCTTGAATATTGGGCAGAAAGTATCTTCTCTGGAATAGCAAGTTCTTTTGGTGAGCTGCTCTCTATAGACCCAGTCACTACTTCAAAAAGAAGATTAACCCATGCAAGGTTCTGTGTTGGAGTAGCCCCTGAGGCAGATATGCCAAAACAGATTGACCTAGTTTCAAAACTAGGAACCTGGAAACAACATATCGAATATGAAACTATCCCTTTTGCATGCTTCCACTGTAAAAAAGTTGGTCATTGGGCAAAATCCTGCCCAAACAAGCAAAAGGTAGAACCCAAGCAGCTTAAACCTCAGATTGAAAGTCAGAAGATGCCAGAGAAATGGGTGTGGCAAGTTAAAAACATAGAAAATAAGGAAGAAAATTCCAATCATTTTTTTCCTCTGGGGGAACAGAAGGAAGCCTCAAACTCTATCTTCAGTCCCACAATATAGGAAGTAAAGAGAAATGAAACAACCAAAGCCAACCCCATAAGAACAACTCAAAAAAATGAAATGAAAGATCAAAATGATCCTCCAAATGAGATAGCTAAAGTGGTGGATGACACACATGAAAGCAAGGCAGTGGAAGCAAGAGATTACCAACCTAAGGAAGGAGAGATCCCTGATCCCCAAACTGAAAGGACTGATTCTTCTCTAGCCATACCTAGTTTTGAAATTCAAGAAGCCCAAAAATGTGCAATTTTGGGTATGAATCTTTCGAATTTGGATCAGAATTCAAGAACAGTGGACAATGTTTCAACTGACTCAAGAACTCCTAAATGGGGTAATGAAGAAGAAATTTTCAAAATCCTCATCAACTCGGAAACGGCTCCTATGATAGAAACAGAATGGAAGCAACCAAAATACAGGAACAAGAAAGCAGCAACTCCCTCGTCATCTCTAATAAGGAAATCCAGCAGAATAGCTCAAGTTGATGTGGGATACATTTCCTCTTCCCCAGGATGGCCCTCTAACCACAAAGTTAGAGACAAGGAGGCCAGAAAGAACATAGCAGATGGAACTCAAAAAACTCTCAAGGAGCTGGGAATCAGTAATTAGCTATGAAGATAATTTCTTAGAACATAAGGGGACTAAACAATCCCCATAAACATGACATTATTAGGAATATGATAAGAGATAGCAATCCTGACATTTTTCTTATTCAAGAAACCAAAATGAGTAGAGAAAAAGTTGAATCTTTGAAGTTCTTCAAAAATGGTAATGTTAGTGGGGGTAGTTCTGAGGGTGCTTCTGGAGGCATTGCTACCATCTGGAATCTTAACACTGTTAAAGGTCAGGTCATTATTCAGGAAAGTGATTTTTCTTGTATCAAATTTGAGCACCTTAAAGATGGTTCTTCATGGGTTCTCACAAACATTTATGCTCCTAATACCTTAAAGGCTAGAAACTCTTTTTGGAAAAAGATCAGACAGGCTAGGGATAGCTTCAAAAATCTCAGTTGGATGGTTATGGGAGACTTTAACATGCCTTTGAAAGAGGAGGAAAAATTTGGAGGCAGTCCTCCTCAGTTGGAAAGTAGGATGGCCTTCATGGATTTTATTAACTCCCAAGCTCTTAATGACTTGAAGATATAGGGTTGCAATTACACTTGGACTAACAGGCGAAATGGTAATGACCTTATCCAAGTGCGTCTTGACAGAACTCTCATTTTCGATGACTGGTATAGTCAGTACTTATGTTCTTTGTCTACCCATATCTAGGCTAGATCCGATCATTTTCCAATCACCTTCAATGCTAACTTGATCAATAGAAGGAGAAACTATCCCTTTAGATTTAAAAAAATGTGGATCCTTCACCCTGACATTAAAAGAAATATTCAGAAATGGTGGAGTATCCAAGTTGAGGGAACAGCTATGTTCAAAGTTGTTAAGAAGCTCAAAAGTGTAAAGGACAACATTCGACTCTGGAATAAGACCAGTTTTGGGAATATATTTGAGGCTAAGAGAAAAATTCAAGAAAACCTTAAAGAAATATAGGACCAGATCCAGAAGGATGGTTTCAGTACTATGTCTATTGCTGATGAAAACGAGATCCTTAAGAAATACCATGACATTATTGCCAAAGAGGAAATGTTATGGAAGCAGAGATCGAGATGCATTTGGCTCAAGGAAGGGGACAGGAATACAAGATTCTTCCATATGTTGACTATCAAGCATAAAGCAGTCAACAGAATGAACAAGCTAGTTGTGGAAAGTGGGGAGCTGGTCAAGGAAGATGAAATAAGCAATGAAGATAAGAGGTATTTCTTGGACCTCCTAAAGAGGGATCACAGTCTGGATGCTGAAGCCCAATCCTCTTTTCTTCAGAACATTCCTTGTCTCATTGATGCCCAAAATAATGCCTTCCTCTCTTCCATTCCCTCTATCTCAGAAATTAAAAATGTTGTTTTCTCCTTTGATGGTAACAAAGCACCTGGACCTAACAGTTTCCCAATGTTCTTTTTTCAAGATTTTTGGGATATTATTGGGACTGATGTAGCCAATGGGGTTAAGGAATTCTTTGGGGCTAGAAAACTCCTGAAAGAAATCAATGGTACTTTGATTGCTCTTATCCCCAAGATTCAAGGTGATGACTCTTTGGACAAATTCAGACCTATTAGCCTCTACAACTCCTTTTACAAGATTATCTCTAAGGTCCTGACTACTAGACTTTTGTCTATCCTTCCTGCCTTAATTAAACACCAGCAAAATGGGTTTGTTCCTGGAAGACAAATTCTGGATTCCATTATTACAGTTCATGACAACATTCACTCTCTTGTTAGAGCTAAGAAGCAGGGTCTCATCCTTAAGCTTGACCTCTCCAAAGCCTATGATAGGGTCGACTGGTCTCTTCTCCAGAAAGTTCTCACTTCTTTTGGGTTTTCCCCTAGAGTTGTGGATCTTTTCTCCTAGCTTACTACTTTTGTGTCTTTTGCTATTCTTGTCAATGGTTCTCCTTCAACTTTTTTCCAAGCCTCGAGAGGCCTTAGGCAAGGACATCCTATCTCCCCCATCCTTTTCATTATTTTGGCAGAATGCTTTGGTCGGACCATGGAAAATTAGTGCAACAAGGGTCCTTTAAGGGCCTCCAACCTTCTTCTGCTGACCTTATTTGTTCACACCAGTAGTTTGTTGATGATACAATAATTATGGGGGAATCAAGTATCTCAGAAGCTAAAGTACTGAAGAGTACCCTGTGTAAATTTGCCTCTGCTACGGGGCAGCTTATTAACTGGGCCAAAAGTGATGTCTTTTTCATTAATACTCCTGAGAGAAGACAACAGAGGATTAGCAGAATTCTGGAGTGTAATATTGCTGACCTTCCTGCTACCTACCTTGGACTCCCCATGGGGATTGCCCCTTCTGATTCCTTTTGGAGTTCTCTAGTTGACAAATTTCACAAAAAACTTGCAGGTTGGAAAGGGGCCCTCTTAAGTCAAGCTGGTAAGCTCCTTCTCCTTAAGGCTACTCTTCAAAGTATTCCTATTTACTCTCTTAGTCTCTTCAGAATTCCAGTCAAGTATGTTGAAGCTATTGAGAAAATTCAAAGAAGATTCCTATGGTCTAGGGTTGAGGAAAAGCAAAGAATGTCCTTAGTGGCATGGGATCAGGTCTGTAGGCTGAAAAGCAAAGGTGGTCTGCGTCTCAGGAGGATTCGTACTTTAAATGAAGCTCTCTTGTCCAAACAAGCTTGGAGATGGTTTCATTCTAATTCTGAATGGTGCAAAATTTGGAGAAGTAAGTATTCTCTCCTGTCTTCTTCTCTCTCTTCTTTTCTTAATTCGGATTTCAGCATAAATGGATCCCATATTTGGAACCATGTTTCTAAATGTAAAGATGTGATTGCTAAAGGAGTGATATGGAAACTTGGAAATGGCAGAAAAGTTAGATTCTGGGAGGATCCTTGGCTTTTTGATAAACCCCTAATGGATTCCCATGAATGGGCCTCCCATGCCCCTTTCTATATTGGCTCTTTTGGCTCCTTAGTGGTAGATTACTGGGATGGGAACAATTGGCAGAACATTGATAGTATCCACCCTAGCCTTTCTAAGCTCAAGACCCATCTATCTGCTATTTGGCTGAATAATGAAGAGGACTCCCTGATTTGGAAGCATGATCCCAAAGGTATTTTAACTGTGTCTTCGATGTATTGTGTCCTATCCCCCCCCCTCCTAGAAATCCTTTCTGGTCTAAAGCTTGGATAAAAGGTCTCACTCCCAAAATCAATTTTTTCTTCTGGACTATCCTCCAAAATAAGATCCTTACTATTGACAACCTAAAAGGTAGAGGTTTTGCCCTTCCAAATAAGTGTGTGTTGTGCTTTCAAGAGGAAGAGTCTGTGGACCACCTTTCCCTCCACTGTTCCTTCTCAGCCTCTGTTTGGGAAAGTTTCCTCAAGAGCTTTAGTTTAGCCTGGGTGTTTCCTAGTAACATCAGAGTTGCTCTCCTCCTGGAAAATTCAATGGACTAACTCTTTTCTGATATGTATGTGGCAGCTCTCTCTTCCTCACATTTTGTGGGGTCTTTGGAAAGAAAGAAACAACCAAATCTTCAGGGATGTTTCCCTAAATCATGATATTGTTTTCCAGAAAATTCAAAGGGCTATCCAAGAAAATATGGGAATCATGGAGGGGTCTTGTTACTCAAACAACTCCCTGGAGTCAAATATCTTAAGGGCTTGGAATATGAAGATCACTGATGGTCCTAATCTCAGCTATAATAAAAGGCTTGAAGCTAAATGGCAAACTCCTCCCCAAGGCTGGATCAAAGTCAATTTTGATGGTGCAGCCAAAGGAAACCCAGGTCCTTCAGGTTGTGGAGCTTTTCTTAGAGATCATAGAGGCATTTGCAAAGAGATGATTGTTGTCCCTATTGGTACACAAACCAATCATAAAGCGGAAGCTATGGCAGCTCTTCAAGGCATTATCCTAGCCAAAAAATGGAATTGCCCCTATCTTTGGATAGAGGGGGACTCAAATAATATAATAAAGTGCCTCAATGGGACTTCAAAACCCTCATGGTCGATTCACAACATAATCATTTCTGCTATTGACATCATTAGAACCTTTTAAAAATGCCATGTATCCCATATCTATCGGGAGGCCAACTGTTCTGCTGATTGGGCTGCAAATGTGGCGGTTAAGAATGAGACAATTACCATGTGGATGGGTGAGAGCGGAATCCCCGAAGATGTCAAACAAATTATAAGTGATGAACGATATCGAAGTACCCCAAAGACTCTTGATTGACAGGGTAATTATGAAAAGTACTGATGTAAGCACTTCGAGTTATTTCTATAATGAGAAAATCACTCATTATAACATCAATGCCATCAAAACTTGTTTTATAATCAATCAGATCATTAAGACCAACAACTCACATGCTTTCTAGGTATTTGTTTTAGCTCTGAAAAGCTCTTTGTTTTACCAGCTCTGCAATTTTCAAAATTTGACTGTGAGAAGCGACACCATGGGCGGAAATAGGAGACGATATGAGCCAAGTAGTTGCAAGGAGTGGAAACAAAAGGATGAGGTGTGGGGTATTTTGCAGAAGGGTGGTCTGTCGAACTTCATAAAGAGACTACATGGCCATGATGGAATGGTAACTAGTCTCTTCTACAAAAATTGGAAGAAGGGCATGCTAAAAATGGGTGATCAAATGGTGGAAATTGATGAAGATTTAATTGCTAAAGCTACGGGTCTCAACAAGGAAGGCTGCAACTTCTACAGAGACAGGAAGGTTAGCAGGGAAGCCATTGAAAGGTACCCAGTTACTGAGAAAGAGAAAAAAAGACTGGTAAAGTTGAGCAAAACCTATTACCCGCCTAGGGCTTTTGCCAAACCCTAGAGGGAAATTCTCTTTGTTTTGATGCGGTATATAACTCTAGATGGTAGGTTTACGAAAGTCTATGGGTATCATTTTATTCTGTTAAACCATTTTAGGCATAATGATAAGGTTAATTTTCCTTATTTCTTGCTTTTCTCAATGAATGCCTCCCTAAAAGCCTACAAAGAGAATCCTTTGGGCAATACCGCAATGCACCAAGGTCTTATGGTCCTCATTTATGACCATTTAAAGGCCAGTCAAATTAACCAGATGCAACTCTCTATGGACTCTGAGGAAGATATGTCTGATTCTGCTTTTTCAGAGGAGGAGGAATCCAACAATGACTCCTCATCTGATAATGAGGATAGCTCTGATGACTCAGAGTATGAGAGTAGTAAGAAGAGGAAATCAAGACCCTCATCTTCTAAGGGCAAAAAACTTCAAAGCAAACCCTTGATCAGCATCTCTTCAAAAGAAGAGGATCCAGATTATTCTGAGGAGAAGAAGAACCCTAAAGGGTTGCTGAAGAAGAAAAGTAAAAACCAAGCCCAGACCCAGAAGAAGCATAAGAAAAAAGAGGAAACTGGCAAGGAACCGGAAGCTGACAAGCAAGCTAGGACCTTGGAAGCCAAGCACAGCCTGGATAAGGAGACAATGGAAGAGACTCTCAGGGCTGCCGACACTATCTCCACCCTCCATATCCCTAAAGATGAATAGGTAACCCCTGGAAAAGCGACTCCCTCTTCTGGCCCTCCTCCCGAGGCCTTGAATGGTTTTATGAAAACTATTGAATGGCTCATTGATGGTTAAAAGAAAGTTGTGGATGAGAATAAAAAACTATGCAACAGAGTCCTGATTCTGGAGACCATTAATATTGGAGAGGGGAATACAATGGCTGACTATATCAAGGACCTGAAAAACACTATTGCTAAAGTGAAAGACATCAGAGATGCTTTTAACCCCAGGTTTGAGAAGATTGAAAAGGAGATGCTGGACAGAAAAAGCCTTGCGGAAACTAGTGAAAAAACACTCTCGGATACAATCACCAAAGTGGAAAAAACTGAGGAGTGCCTTAAGAATATTGGGGAGCAGAGCCTTAGTATTCTGAAAATCTCAGCCAATAATACTCATACCCTCATCAGTAAGCTTGATGACGACAAGGAAATCCAGGAAATTGATCTGGACGCTGAAGGAACAGGGGAAGCTCAAGGCCCCAGAACCCGCACCAGAGGCAAGAGGAAGGAAAAGAAAATGAATAAGGATCTGGAAGAGCTAAAAGCTGTCGGGGTGACCTATGATGAGTTGGTGATAAAGGCAGAGGATCTGCTAAAGAAAATTGCTATGTAGTGTCTCCTAAGTTTCTTTGCTGTGTTTTGTTGTTTTGTTGTTCTTTCTATTTGCTGGTCTTTTGGCTAGTTGCTTTGTATGCGGACTTTAATTCCTTTTGCTGCTCTTTTTCTTTCTATGATGTAATGGTTTCGGGTCCTTAAAACCTATTTTTTAATCAATCAGAACAATAATGTTTACATATACTATTTTATAGGATCTGTTGTTTAAACAATCTTATTATTTTCCCATCTCATTGATATATAAATCTCTTAAATATGGTAACAAATGAACTTCAGTCAATTATAAGTGTGATAGATTTAAAACATAGTGCAATATCAACTAGATGTTCATATAAGTATGACAGTCCAATATCATGTGAAGGGCAAAGCTACAACACAATAGACTACCTATTTTCTAATGGAGTTTATTGTAAGAAAAATGTGACCAAATGTTAGCATGAGAAATAGCTACGAAGACTTGTTTCTTACTCCACAAGTTGAAAAAAAAACCCACATGCAATATAGTTAACATGTCATCACATTTTCCACAGTTGTGGGATGGATGACAAGTTGAGCATGATATTCAAGCATGTTGTTTGAGCATGTTTTTTATTCAAGGTAAGTATATTGTGAGTTTTAAAAATTTATTGTTCTTAGCAGATGACTGTGAAGAGTTTGAACTGTTATTCAAGTTCCATCCTCATATTTCCAAAATTCTACAGAAAGAAACAAAATCTAATAAACTCTATTCACAATCAATTGGGTCACAATTTGATACTATAATGTTGTTGGCAATTGCCTTAGGAAATATAGTAAATAAATATACAAAATCTTCTTCATTTTTGTTTCTATGATAGTTAAGCTTCATGTAAACTCCCGAGTATAGGAGAATTCAAGGTTATTGCCTAGAACTCGATTCTCTTCAGTCAACATGGAAATCTGTCAGAGATTATAAGCTCGTATAGTATCTTTCTCAAGATTTATAATCTTGCCACATACACCCAAGCTTTCTATACGCTTTTTATAATTGCATTGCTACAAAATCCAACCTAAGAAAACGTTATAAGCAAGCCTACACACATGGGCTTCAACACTCATGTGTCTTAGGGTGAAACCACATTAATGGTTCCCACTTTTACCCACGAAGGAAATTCATGGGTGTGGGAAAAAAAATTAGACAAGTTCGTACAAACTACCCTTGTTCGCTCGAACTACCCTTATGGGCTCAAGTGAACTTGCGAACCCTACATGGAGACTTCGTTAGCGAGTCTCATCAACACCAGTCAGCGCTCATCGGCAATCGTCACTCGACCTACGTTGTTCCAGGTGCACAAAATTACCCTATTTCTTGTTTAATAATGTTATTTTTTTGTATTTTTTATTTTTTTGTTAAATTTTTTATTTTTAAGTAGTAAATAAAATAGTTTTCGTTTGTTAATTTGTTTAATTAATTAAATAATTGTATATTTATTATTTTTCTCAACATTTTAGAAAAATGTTAGGAAAAACTTAGAAAACTTAGACACTAAATTAAAACTTAGAAAAACGTTAGCAAAATTAAAACTTAAAAAAATGTTAGAAAACTTAGATAATAAATTAAAACGTTAGAAAAATTAAATAATAAATTAAAACTTAGAAAAACATTAGAAAACTTAGATAATAAATTAAAACATTAGAAAAGTTAGAACCTCTATGACCCCTTTTAACATCTTAGTACACAACATGACCCTTTAGGACACCATATGAACCCTTAGGACAATATGATGTCATAAGGGGTCATATGGTGTTCTAACACCATGTGTGACCCCTTAGGACCCCCAAATGACCCCTAACGACACCATATGACCCTTTAGGACACTATATGAACCACTAGGACCATATGATGTCATAATGGTTCATATGGTGTCCCAAGAGGTTATCTGGTGTTTTAACACCATGGGTGACCCCTTAGGACCCCATATGACCCCTTAGGAAATTATATGAACCATTAGACTATATGATGTCGTAATGGTTCATATGGTGTCATAAGGAGTCATACGGTGTTCTAACACCATGTGTAACCCCTTAGGACCCCATATGACCCATAATGACACTATATGACCCCTTGGGACACTATATGAACCATTAGGACCATATGATGTCCCAATGGTTCATATGGTGTTCTAAGACCATGTGTGACCCCTTAGGACCCCATATGACCCCTAATGACACCATATGACCCCTTATGACACTATATGAATCATTGGGACCATATGATGTCATAATGGCTCATATGGTATTCTAACACTATGTGTGACCCCTTAAGACCTCATATGACCCCTAATGACACCATATGACCCCTTAGGACACTATATGAATCATTAGGACCATACGATGTCATAATGGTTCATATGATGTCCTAAGGGGTCATACGGTGTTCTAACACCATGTGTGACCCCTTAGAACCCCATATGACCCCTAATGACACCATATATGACACTATATAAACCATTAGGACCATATGATGTCATAATGGTTCATATGGTGTCATAAGGGGTCATACGGTGTTCTAACACCATGTAAAACCCCTTAGAACTCCACCCCTAATGACACCATATGACCCCTTAGCACACTATATGAACCATTAGGAACATATGATATCCTAATGGTTAATTTGGTGTCCTAAGGGGTCATACAATGTTCTACGACCATGTGTGACCCCTTAGAACCCTATATGACCCCTAATGACACCATATGACCCCTCAAGACACCATGTGAACCATTAGGACCATATGTTATCCTAATGGTTCAACTGGTGTCCTAAGGGGTCATACGGTGTTCTAACACCATGCGTGACCCCTTAAAACCCCATGTGACCCCTAATGACACTATATGACCCCTTAGGACATTATATGAACCATTAGGATCATATGATGTTGTAATGGTTCATATGGTATCCTAAGGGGTCATACGATGTTCTAACACAATGTGTGACCCCTTGAGACCCCATATGACCCCTAACGACACCATATGACCCCTTAGGGAACTATATGAACATTAAGACCATGGTCCCAAAGGTTCATATAGTGTCCTAAGGGGTCTACTGTGTTCTAACACCATGTGTGACCCTTAAGGACCCCATATGACCCCTTAGGACATTATATGAACCATTAGGACCATACAATGTTGAAATGGTTCATATGGTGTCATAAGGGGTCATACGGTGTTCTAACACCATGTGTGACCTCTTAAGAGCTCATATGACCCCTAATGACACCATATGACCCCTTAGGACATTATATGAACCATTAGGACCATACAATGTCGTAATGGTTCATATGGTGTCCTAAGGGGTCATACAATGTTCTAACACTATGTGTGACCTCTTAAGACCTCAAATGACCGCTAACGACACCATATGACCCCTTAGGACACTATATGAACCATTAGGACCATATGATGTTGTAATGGTTCATATGGTGTTCTCACACCACGTGTGGCCCCATATGACCCCTTAGGACACTATATGAATAATTGAGACCATACGATGTCCTAATGGTTCATATAGTGTCCTAAGGGTTCATATGAATTTCTAACACCATGTGTGACCCCATATGACCCCTAACAACACCATATGGCACCTTATGACACCATATGAACCATTAGGGTATCACCATTAGGACCATATGATGTTCTAATGGTTCATATGGTGTCATAAGGGGTCATACGGTGTTCTAACACCATGTGTGATAGCTTAGGACCCCATATGACCCCTAACAACACCATATGACCCTTTAGGACACTATATAAACCATTAGGACCATATGGTATCATAAAGGGTCATGTGGTGTTCTGACACCATGTGTTACCCCTTAGGACCCCATATGACCCCTAACGACATAATATGACCCCTTGTGACACTATATAAACCATTAGGACCATACAATATCGTAATAGTTCACATGGTGTTCTAACACCATGTGTGACCCCTTAAGATTCCATATGACCCCTAACGACACCATATGACCCCTTAGGACACTATATGAATTGTATACGGTGAAAATATGATGATGAAAACCTATTGTAAAACTAGAAAGATCCAACCACAAACAATCTAAATCCTACAATGAAACATCCACCATACACCAATGAAGATACCTAAGATCATGTAAATCAACAAAATGAACAATATTACCGTTCACATGTCAAGTAGGGTTTCAATATCCATTGATCTTGTTTAATATTTTTTCTCTCATATTATATGTGTGCACAAGAGCTCAACAAAGAATGGGTTGTGGTTGATATCTTGATCGCAAGAAGGTTTGATTGCTTATGAGTGTTAGTTGATTAGGTGATTAGACGCATTGATTAGGGTTGATAATGAAAGAAGTATCCTCTTATATAGAAGACACTTTAGGAAATGGAGGGATACGATTAAAATGTGAAGAGGATAAATGGTTGGGTAGGATTAAAAGGGTAGGTAGAGAAAATAATAAAATAATGAGAGGGTAGGTGATGTAGGAATCAAGAGATGAATGACATGTGTCATGGGTAGAAAAGGCTAGTGAATTAATTAAATATATAAAGATCTATTTAATTAATAGAAGAAAGGGGATAATTAAATAAATAAAATATTTATTTAAAGTAGAAAAGGACTAGAAAAGGCTAAATGAATTAATTAAATAAACAAAAAATTATTTAATTAATAGAAGACTTAGGGTAAAATAATTAAATAAATAAAATATTTATTTAATTAAGCAGGACAATTTTAGGTTTCTACATGAATCATTAGGACCATACGATGTCCTAATGGTTCATATGGTGTCATAAAGGGTCATACGGTGTTCTAACACCATGTGTGACCCCTTAAACCCCGTATGACCCCTAACGACACCATATGACCCCTTAGGACACTATATGAATCATTATGACCATATGATGTTGTAATGGTTCATATGATGTCATAAGGGGTCATACGGTGTTCTAACACCATGTGTGACCCTTAGGACCCCATATGACCCCTAATGACATCATATGACCCCTTAGCGCACTATATGAACCATTAGAACCATATGATATCCTAATGGTTCATATGGTCTCCTAAGGGATCATACGGTGTTCTAACACCATGTGTGACCCCATATGACCCCTTAGGACACCATACGAACCATCAGGACCATATAATGTCCTAATGGTTCATATGGCATCATGAGGGGTCATACGGTGTTCTAACACCATGTGTGACCCCTAAGGACCCCATATGATCCCTGATGACACCATATGACCCCTTAGGACATTATATGAACCATTAGGACCATACAATGTCGTAATGGTTTGTATGGTGTCGTAAGGGGTCATATAGTGTTCTAACACCATGTGTGACCCCTTAAAACCCCATATGACCCTTGATGACACCATTTGACCCGTTAGAACATTATATGAACCATTAGGACCATACGATGTCGTAATGGTTCATACGGTGTCCTAAGGGGTCATATGGTGTTCTAACACCATGTGTGACCCCTTAAGACCCCATATGACCCCTAACAACACCATATGAACACTTAAGGAACTATATGAACCATTAGGACCATAGTCCTAAAGGTTCATACAATGTCCTAAGGGGTCATACGGTGTTCTGACACCATGTGTGACCCGTAAGGACCCCATATGACCCCTAACGACACCATATGACCCGTAAGGACCCCATATGACCCCTAACGACACCATATGACCCCTTAGGACATTATATGAACCATTAGTCCTAATGGTTCATATATTTTCCTAAGGGGTCATAAGATGTTCTAACACCATGTGTGACCCCTTAAGACCCCATATGACCCCTTAGGATATTATATGAACAATTAGGACCATAGGATGTTGTAATGGTTCATATGGTGTCCTGAGGGGTCATACGGTGTTCTAACACCATGTGTGACCCCTTAAGACCCCATATGACCTCTTAGGACATTATATGAACCATTAAGACCATACGATGTCATAATGGTTCATATGGTGTCCTAAGGGGTCATACAGTGTTATAACACTATGTGTAACCCCTTAATACTTGATATGACCCCTAACGACCCCATATGACCCCTTAGGACACTATATGAACCATTAGGACCATATGATGTCCCAACGATTCATGTTTTTCTAACACCATGTGTGACCCCATATGACCCCTAATGGCATATGACCCCTTAGGACACTATATGAATCATTAGGACCATGCGATGTCGTAATGGTTCATATGGTATCCTAAGGGGTCATACGGTGTTCTAACACCATGTGTAACCCCTTAAGACACCATATGACCCCTAACGACACCATATGAACCATTAGGACCATTAGGACCATATGATGTCCTAATGGTGTCATAAGGGGTCATATGGTGTTCTAACACTATGTGTGACCCTTTAGGACCCCATATGACCCCTAATAACACCATATGACCCAATTAGGACCATACATTGTCCTAATGGTTCATATGGTGTCCTAAGGGGTCATACGGTGTTCTAGCATAAGGTGTGACTCCTTAAGACCCCTAACCACACCATATGACCCCTTAGGACACCATATGAACCATTAGGACCATATGATGTTCTAATGGCTCATATGGTGTCCTAAGGGGTCATATGGTGTTCTAACACCATGTGTGACCCCTTAAGACCCCATATGACCCCTTAGGACACCATATGAACCATTAGGACCAAACGATGTCCTAATGCTTCATATGGTGTCCTAAGGGGTCATACATTATTCTAACACCATATGTGACCCTTTAGGACCCCATATGACCCCTAACAACACCATATGACCCCTTAGGACATTATATGAACCATTAGGACCATACAATGTCCTAATGGTTCATATGGTGTCCTAAGGAGTCATACGGTGTTCTAACACAATGTGTGACCCCGTATGACCCCTTAATACATATTTGTACTATAAATTTATATTGTTGGAATTAGTATATGATCTAGTCTTTCTCTCTCTTCCCTTAATGTGAATGATCTTCATGTGTTTTAATTTAGTGATCTTTAATGATCTCTCTCTCTGATTAATGATCTTTGTCTATATGTCATTAATGATCTCCCTCTCTCTCTCTATCAATAATGTTTTAACTTAACATGATATATAGATAAATAATGATCTCTCTCTCTCTTTAACAACATTTTAATTTGAATTATGTGGGTTTCATGTTTTAATTTAATGCTCAAGATTAATGATCTCTCTCTTTCTCTATCTCTCTCTAGATCTCTCTCTCTCTCTTGAATATTACATAATTAAGAAACAATAGAAATTTAACAATTTTAAGTTAATGTTTTAATTTGAATGCTCTTCATGTGTGTGTGTGCGCTCACTTACACTTACGTAAATTCTAACTTGATGGTCCACCCAAATAGATGGAGGATCAGGCTCGTAATACAAAGCCTGTACAGCTAGACCAGGCTCCTCATGCACAACAAGAACATGTACCAGATATTGGTACAATATTTCATCACAATGACCACGAGATGCAAAAATTGAGATCTATTTTAGATGATACATAGATGAATGGCATGTACAAGCATACATGCAAATCCATTTACGACGGTTTGTAGACATCGAGGAATAGACTAGGGAGCCACACATCATATTCCCCACAAGTTATTGATTCCATTTTTATATAGTTGAGGGCTGATGTGAGGGGTAATGATTCCTTGAAGGACGTGAAGAAGGAAGTCCCCAAGGAAATCATTAAAGAATGATGTTTTCCCTAGTATCGGGAGAAGAATAAGGTGAGAGCATACCAGGTGATATGATGCATTGATCCACTAGTGGCAATGAAGATATACCTATGTTTCTTAGTTTCTCATGGTTGTTATCCTAATAACGACTAGATACCATTATACTTATCTCAATAGGTGTATGTTGAGGTTCACTTAGGTATGAAACCCAAGTACCTTAACCTTCCAAGATATTATGGACAGGGGAGGGTAGAGTTGCTGATAGAGATTTATATTGTAGGGGTGATAGATAGGCGCCCACACACATGCAGCTTGTTGGTTAGATATTTATGGCAATAGCCCCAACCCTTGCCCCCACAGTTGATCACATTGTGATTGCTTCTCAGAGAGAAGCAATTGATACCATTGGAGATATTGTATCAGCAGTAGCCACAATTTCTTTAGATAGGTTGGGTAAATACATGATGCCTCGACCACGATTGAGATCATCCATAGGTGCATCTTCCAGTCACGAGGTGGTTGATTTAGATCAATATATTATTGTTGGCATCCCCTCACCAAATGATGTAGCAACTATATCAGGAGGTTCTCAACATATACAGATGTCTTAGTATTTATCCAAGGACCTCTTACATGCATACCGTTTATTTCATCCCGACTTCGAATACCATTAGCTGATGTCAGAGATGAGATTCTTAGAGACATGCAGACTACTGCATCGACTCATACGTTGAGACATTCTCAGCATCCTCATCACTCTATGTATGATCCAGGTGACCCACTTATAGATCACTATGTTGCTACAAAGGAGGAGATACGGGTTGATTACGTCCATATCACATTTGAGGGCTTGGATTCATTTGAGCAACAAATATGGGATTTGGGCCAGACTAGTTATATGGATATGCTACTAGCATCAGACACTTCATCGATGCCAAATCATCTACATAGCCTCTTACACTCCTCACTCATTCGTACTGCCAGAGAGAGATATGCAGATGCAAGTGATGTGGTTGATATGGTCGCAGGAGATGATCAGACTATACCTCCCAATACACAAGTACATGTGCACGTAATTTTTGACAAATAAAAATGTCAATATATGCATGTATATTTTTAATGGATACAATTTCTATAAAAACTATAATATCATTTATTGTTCAAACTAATCCTAAAATGTGTATGTTACAGTTACCTCATGTATAAACATTCACTACTCCTTAATTTTTTTCCCCTCTCTTTAACTTTTGAATTTGGAACCTCCCTATCCATGGTGGTTCTTGTTGGCCCTTTGTTGGGGCTTCAGGGACCTAGTGTTCCTTCCTCTTTACCAGCTAATAGCTCAGATAAACAAGGAGATGCTGAATCTGAAGATGGTGGGGACCCAGATGTCGGGTTTCAGGTGGACCCAGGTGATGGTGCCATTAGGAAAGTACCTTTTAAGGAGGGCCCTCGTGATAGGGTCTCCTCACGTGATCCTCAATTGAATCAACCACTGAGTGCATAGTTCTTGCTGGTGCTACAGAGAATCGTTGGGCGTATTTGTTTGGATTCAAATCGACTGGGAAGTCTTCTTTTCCCCTGTCTTTATCATTTTTTATAAGGTTAGCGGTAAGGTGACTCTTTCAATTCTAGATCAAGTGATAGATCATAATATTTCTATTATGGGGCTTACCCTAGTTGGTAAATTTTCCAGGCCCAGGCCCAATATTGATGTGGTATGGGTATTTGTTAGTCATAGATGGAAGCTCAAGGGATAGGTTGATGTCTCTACTCTTCTATGGGGCTTTTTCTCCTTTGCATTCTCCTATGCTAAATATATCTCGGTGATCCTTAGTGGGGGACCATGGGTTATGGGAAGATCTTCCTTAACCCTAAAAAAATGGGCTCCTAATATGGATTTGTCAGATGCCTTTTTTCATAGAGTTCTTGTATGGGTGAAACTCTTGGGGCTTCCCTTAGAATATTGGCATGAAGACATCTTTAAGGGTATTGCTGGAATGTTCGAGGAGCTGCTCTCGATTGACCCTATGATGACCGCAAGGAAAAGAATTGTTTATGCTAGGATATGTGTGGGGTTTGCAGATATAAGGATCTTCCTTCCTTAGTTGAACTCGTTTCGAAGGTAGGATCATTGTGCCAGGTCATTGAATATGAATTGTTGCCTTTTGTCTATTTTTTGTGCAAGAAGGCTAGACATTGGGCAAAAATATTCCCTCGAAACAATAAGAAAGATGGGAATGGTAACAAAGGTCCTAGGGTTTGGAATCCTAAGCAAGCATTGAATGAGGATCAGGGTAGTAAGGAAAATAATAAGCCTAATAGTGCCTAATGAGATCCAGGTGGATAGCAATGTTGAAAAAGATAACAAGCTGCCTAATGGGCCAAATGAGGTCCAAAGGGATAGCAATGTCAGAGAGGATACTCATCACTCTAAACATATTATTGGTAGTAAGGAGAAAGGTTAGGAGGAAATTGGTATAGAAAATATACAGGAAGTGAAGAATAGTGAGATGAAAGAGGACTAGGAGGAGGGTCGACGTAATGCCTCAGTATAGGGGGAAGAAGAAAATAGTGTTAGAGTTGTTGAAATGGTTGATACTGATGATGAATATATAGAAGATGATTTGGAGGAGGGAGAAATGAACCCGATCGATGCTAGATCCAGATGCATGTGTCCTAGTGTCAAGATATGTGAGGTTGAAGGGGAAGGGGTGAACCCTATTTGTCAATCTTCACCAGTTTTGGGGTCTTCTTTTGGAAATATTATTTCAGGACTGATTAAGACCCCAACTCTGGGTGATTCTTCATCTCAAAATTCTAATGGAGATCATTCTGATTCGGACCAGAATATGGTTCTTCCAGATTCGATGCAATCCCCTAAGGAAAAGGAAAATATAAGTTTGGAGCAAATTGAGTTTGACGATGACATGAACTATACTAAAGTGGAGAAGAAGAAGAAGAAAATGCAACAAAAACCTGGTGCTGGTGTGACTACTCGAAACAGAGTTAGAGCGGATTGCAGGCCTTCTTAGAGCGTGGGTAGGAAATCCAATAGGTGGCAAAGAGAGTAGGAGTATATGCAAAATATCATGGATGGATCACAGAAGACAATTCACAAAAGTCTCTTTAACTCTCCTGATAAGAAATGAAGATTTTATTTTAGAATATTAGAGGTATGAATAGTTGTCATAAACAGGACATAGTTCATAATTTGGCTAGGGATCATAAACTGGATATTTTGCTTATTCAAGAGACTAAAATGTCTAAAGAAAGAGTGGAGAAAATCAAGTTTTTAAAATTTTGTGAGGCTCAAGGGAGTAGTTCTAATGGGGCTTCTAGAGGAGCTGTCACTTTGTGGAATTCTCATTCTATTCAAGGTGTTCCTCTTTGTCATGATAATAAACATGTTGCTGCATTGTTCAAACATACTCGGGATGGTTTTTTTTTTTGGATATTATCTAATATTTATGCGCCTAATAACAAAGTCTCTAGGAGAAAATTTTGGGCTAGGCTTTCTTCCTTTCATTGTAACCATCCCAATATCCCTTGGCTGGTTATTGGAGATTTCAACACTCCCCTCTAGGAGGCTGAGAAATTTGGGGGTTCTCAAATAAAGCTTGATAGTAAACAAGATTTGGCTGATTTTATCAATGATCAGTGCCTTATTGATCTTGACTTGACTAGAGCCTCTTTTACTTGGTCAAATCGCAGAGTTGGGGCTGAGTTAATTCAAGTTAGATTGGACTGGACCTTAATCTCTATTGATTGGCTTCAGCTTTACTCTTGTTCTTTGAATACTATGATTAGATTTGGCTTTGATCATTATCCTATCAGCCTCATGGCTGAACCCAAAGGTGGGCAGCGTAGGAAGTTTCCTTTTAGATTTGAGAAGATGTGGTTATCCCATCCTAGCTTATATAATAGTGTGAAGGAGTGGTAGAGTGTTCAAATTGATGGTACAACTATGTTTCGTATAGCTAAAAAGCTGAGATTTGTGAAGGAGATGGTTAGAAAATGGAATAGGGAGATCTCTGGGGACATTTTTTTGCAGAAATCAGCTCTTCAAGAGGAGTTGAATCTCATTTAGGACAAAATACAGAAAGAAGGATATGTGGGTAATAATTTTGCGAAGGAAAGTGATGTCTTGTCTAAATACCATAGTGTCATAGCCCATGAAGAGATCTTTTGGTGATAGAGATCAAGGTTTTTATGGTTTAATGATGTTAATAGAAACATGAGATTTTTTCATGTCACTACTCTCAAGCATAGAGCAACTAATATAATTGATCACCTTGTTAAAAATGGTAGAAGGATAGAGAAGGAAGAGGAAATTTGTGAAGATATTGTCGAGTTTTTTAGGGAGCTTCTAAAGGCGGATCCTATGTTGGATTCGGATTCCCAAGGTATTCTGGTGGATGTTATTCCAAAGTGCTTTCTGAAGATCAGAGTTGCAACTTGGCAGCTATTCCCTCAAATGAGGAAACCAAAACTATTGTATTTTCCTTTGATGGTAATAAATCCCTTGGCCCCGATGGTTTTCCTATGTTCTTCTTTCAGCACTTATGGGATATTATGGAAAATGATGTTTCTAATGTTGTTAAAGAGTTTTTTGGAGCCAAGTATTTGCCTAAGGAATTGAATTCAACCTTCATTGTTCTCATTCCTAAAATGCATGGGGTTAATTATTTAGATGTTTTCAGCCCTATCAGCTTGTGCAATTCCTTTTACAAAATTATTTCAATATTTCTCACATCGCAGTTGTTACAGATTCTACCCCTTCTTATCTCTCCTCAATAGAATGGTTTTGTCCCAGGGAGACAAATCCTTGACTCCATCATTACTGTCCATGAGAATATTCATTTGTTGATGGAGGCTAAATCTTCGGGTTTCTTGTTGAATTTGGACATTGCAAAGGCTTATGATAGGGTGGATTGGTGTTTTTTGAAGAAAGTTCTTTGTTCCTTTGGTTTTTCGAGTAAAGTCATTAGTATTATCTGGCAGCTTATCTCTACTGCTTCTACTACTATTATTGTTAATGGGTCACCTTCTTATTTCTTTAGAACCTCAAGGGGGTTAAGGCAGGGTGACCCTATATCCTTGATTTTATTCACTATCATGGTTGAAAGTCTGGGTAGATTTATTCATAAATAGGTGTTGGATGGATCTCTAAAAGGTTTGAAGCCTTCCTCTGCTAATTTGACTTGTTCTCATCACTAGTCTGTGGATGTCACAAACTTATTGGGGAACTCTTTTTCTGGAGAGGCTAGAGTTATTAAATCTACCCTTAGTCTCTATGAAAAGGCATCGGGACAGATGGTCAACAGAGCTAAGAGTTTTATCTATTTTATCAATACTCCTGAGTCTAGGCAAAAACAGATTGCTAACATTCTTCAATGCAAGATTGGTTTGCTTCCTTCCACTTACCTTGGTCTCCCTTTGGGACCTAAACCTTTTGATACCTTTTGGCTCTCTTTGATCGACCGATTCAATAGGAAGTTAGCTAGTTGGAAGGGGACCCCCCTTAGTCATGCTGGTAAGATTCAACTTCTCAAATCCACTCTTCACAACCTCCCGGTGTATGCTCTCGGTTTGTTCAAGATTCCCTCAAAATATGCAGAGACCATAGAAAAAATTCAGAAAAGATTTCTTTGGTCTGGGGTGGAGGAAAGAAAGAGAATTCCTTTGGTTGCATGGGAGAGTGTTTGTAAACCCTGAAAATATGGGAGTTTGGGGATTCAGAGTATCAAGAGTTTTAATCTTTCTCTTCTGGCAAAACAAGTTTGGCGAACCTATGATTGTAAAAGAGAATGGAATACATTATGGCATAAGAAATACCTCTTTAATGTTCACTCCTTTCAGGATTTTTTTTTCTCCCCTCATATTCCTGCTAGATCCCACCTGTGGAATAATATTGTCAAAGCAAGGGATGTGCATAATCGTGGAATTTTCTAGAAGGTGGGGAATGGGAGAAGTATTCATTTTTGGGACGACTGCTAGATTGGAAAACGTTCGTTGGCTTTTGATCCTTTGTTTGGGGCTTTTAAAGATACTTGTGTGGCTTCTTTTGGATTGATGATGGCTGACTACTGGAAGGAAGGTAAATGGGTGAACCTCACTGATGTTAACCCGACTTTTACTCTGTTGCAGTTGTCCTTAAACTTGTTTGGGTTAGAAAATAGATCTGAAGATGAGCTAATATGGAAATTTTCTTCCAATGGTAAATTTTTGGTTGCTTCTGTGGATTGTTGTGTTGATCCTCCTGTTTCTTGGTGGTCTAAGGTGTGGATTAAAGGTCTCACTCCTAAGGTTAACATGTTTTTCTAGCTTCTTTTCCTAAACAAAATCTTGACTATGGCTAATCTTTCTAAGAGAGGATTCTCTATACCTAATGTATGTTATTTATGTATGAAGGATGCGGAATCATTTGATCATCTCTTTCTGCACTGCTCTTATGCTACTGAAATATGGTACCAAGTGCTTCATAAATGGGATCCTTGTTTGATCTTCCTCAGGTCTGTTAAGGAGTTTATTTATCAATGGAGACCGCCTACCAAGAATCATCTTTTGAAGATTTTATGGTCCTTTTTGTTTCCTCATGTAGTGTGGGGCTTATGGAAAGAGCATAATAACATAATCTTTAGGGAGATTTATCTTCAGCCTAAAATTGTCTTCAAGAAAATTACTAGGGTCATCAATGAAAATCTTTTTGTTGTGAATATCAATAGTCAAAATCATAATGGAAATGTAAATAATTATGAGGTCAGAGTTACCAATGCTTGGGAGTTAAATCATCTCTTTCAGTCAACAGGGCCTAAGATAAATAAAAGAACCAACATTAGCTGGAGATTACCTCCCCAAGGGTGGGCCAAAATCAACTTTGACAGGGCAGCCAAAGCGAACCCTGGGCTGGTAGGGTGCGGGGGAGTGTTGCGAGATCACGATGGCAATTTTTTTTCAACGGTGGTGCTCCCCTTGGGCACTCAGACCAGCCATATTGTTGAAGCTATAGGGGCCTATCAAAGCCTAATTCTTGCTAAAAATCACAACTTTAGTTGTGTTTGGGTGGAAGGGGATTCAAAAAAAATTATTAACTATCTAAGGGGCACCTCTAAACCTTCTTGGAATGTTGAAATGTGGATTAAAAAGATAGGGATATAATTAAAACTTTTGATAAATGCATTATATCCCATGTGTATAGACAAGCTAATGTGGTGGCTGACTATCTTTCTAATAAAGGGGTCACGAGTAAGAGTTGGTTGAGTTGGATCAATGGTGACAAGCTGGACTCGGATTTTGTGATGCATTTGCTTCATGACCGAAGTCGAGGGAGTAACATTAATGATGACTCGAGCTATAATGACTTAGAGTGATTCTAGAAAGATCAAGAACCCTTTCGATTAAGGCAAGTGGCAAGAGAATTCATATTATTATGAGCATATTCATTTTGCATGCTTTGTGGGTGATTATTGGCATTCTTTGGGCTCTATATTTTATTCTACAAGTTGATTGTTGTGAGAGCGACAAAGAGAATTTGAAGATGGGGGGCGCCAGAAAAAGGTTGCGTGAAGCTGAAGAAGGAACATAAGATGTGGAGGATTTTGGAGAAAGGAGGTTTCACTTCTTATATTGAGAGGTTGCAGGGTTGTAACAAGGAAGTTATGAATTACTTCCCTGAGCATTGGAAGGACAAGACCATTATTCTCCATGGATGGAAAGATCTGGTGGATGAAAGTCTCATTGCCCAAGTCACTGGACTCTCCATGGATGGTATGAAATATTACAGGGATAGAGCATATATAGAGCAAGTTGTGAAGGATTTTCCAAAGAAGGAAGCAGAGAGAGCTAAAATTGTTAAAAAGACTGCCAGTTACTATTCCATTGAGGTGTTCAAGCCCTTCTCACAAAATATTTTAAAGGTAATTATGGAATACCTTACTTTAGATGGTTGTTTTACTAGAGTGTATGGGAATCATTTTGTGATCTTGAATTTCTTTCGTCATGGAGTGAAGATATCTTTCCCATTTTATCTTATGTCTTCCCTACGAGCCAATTTTAATGACCACAAGAAGAACCCCTCTAAGTTCCCCATGTTGCATGAAGGACCTCTTGTCTTAATTGATTCTCATTTTCATACCCTTCCTGCCCTTGATGACTATTTTTACACTTCTTCTGATGAAAATACTAGTGCAAGTGAGTCGGTTGATGATGAGTCTGGGCTTGATTCTGAAGGTGAGTCCCTCCCCCCTCTGAAAAAAGTTAAACTTGAGAAACCTGTGAATACCAATCCCCCGGGGGGAAAGGGTAAAAAAGGTCAAAAGAAAATTGTGGTTTCTTCCTCTTCCACTTCAACTGGAAATGATTCCCCTACTTCCAGTGGTTCCAAAGCTATCTTGAAGATTCTTCTAGTGAGAAAGAAGATAGAAAGAAGTTGAACAACCATAATCTTCAAACCCTTCCTTCCCCACCCCATGATTCTGGTAATGTGGGTGCAGTGGCTCTTGAGGACCTTCACCCAAAATGTGCAGACCTTACTGATAAAAAGGAAGATTATGAGAATGTGTTGGGTATGGCTCAGGAACATGCAATTGACACGTTGAACATGTTTAAATGGTTGTTTCATGAATTAAAGGAGGTTAGACTCAATTAGAGAGCTCTAGGTAGCAAAATGGAAGCCATCCTTGTTGGGAATGATCAAAGCAATCAGAAGGATGTGGGGCAGTGGACGATGGAGGAGAAGAATTTGGTGTTGGAATGCATTAAAAGTTTAGGTGAAGGGATTGTTTAGATAAACAAAAGGTTTGAAGACCACATTTCCAATGTTGAAGAAGGATATAATAAGACTCGGGCTATGCTCAAGACTATCATGTCAAACAACCACAAGATTGTGAAGAATATTGTTGACGTTATGGTTGTTATGGTGCATAGTTGGGAACAATAGGAAAGGGATATTGTCACCATTGGAGATGATATTGATGTGACCTAGGCTGAAGAGGGGCCCAACAAGAGGACCCGTGGCAACATGAAGAAGAAGGCAATCATTCAAAAGGTGGACTACAAAGAAATAAAAGTTGTTGTTAAAACTATTAGTGTCCTTGAGGCTGAGCTGGATGAGACCCTTAAGAGCTTCATATAGTTGGGTTTGTGTTTCTATTGTCTATTGTCGTTGATGTCTTTGTTTTGCTAGTTCTGTGTTTTTTTCCCTTTTATGGCTTTTGCTGCCCGTTTGGGCTTTTGTTGTCTCTATGGTTGTCATTTGTACTGTCTTTCTCTTGCAGCCTATTTTGTTTTGGACTTATGCTAGTATCTGATTCTATCTCTCTTAGAATCTTTTTGTAAAGGGTTTCGGGGCCCCTTCAAAACTTGTTTTTGCTTTAATCCAAAATAGTTACCTCATGTCACTCCTAGCTTGAGCTCAGAGTGTGTGTGTAGGTGAGATTCTTTCAATGCTACACCTGTTAGTGGACAGGCTGGTTATAGATTTTGTACATGTACATTACAGTATATTTTAATAATCTATTTGATAATTTAATATCCATACATGTAGAGATATTTAATTTATATTCTAATTTTGCAGGGGTCGATTGGACATCCATTAGACTAGGACTCTCACTTAGAGGGTCGCTTTGTTCGTGGCCGACATGATTCAGACCCATCTGTCACTTTCTAGCATGCATCGGGCTGCAATACACATCTTTATCTTTATATATACATGGACTTTCATAGACATATTGTTACATTCAGACTTACTTTATATAGACATTCTCAAACATGTGTTGTTTGTTTACCTTTATATTTACATTTGATATACTTTACATGTTTGGCATTTATAATACATTCAGACCTTCCATTTATTATATATGTTTGAGATTTAGAAGCATTTCGATATATATATATATATATATATATATCATGTGTAGATAGATTAGATGTTTACTTTGATTATTTACACATACATGTCCCAATTTAATATCTAATTTTATACAAATGCATTGAATGAAATGAATATGTATCCTAATTTACTTTACATCTTAATTGTACATATCCCCTTAAGACATGTATTCAAATTTACACATACATGTCTTAATTTAATATCAAATTTCATATATATATATATATATATATATATATATATATCATGTATTAAATTCAAACACTTTAATGTATTTAATAATTTATCCAAGTTTCAAAACAAGTTAAGTTCTAAAGTCTTATTAATTCAATTCATGGGTTCAAACACATGTATTTGGTGACTAAATAGTTCATACCACATCAAGTGGTTCAAACCACTATTCAATAACACTTAATAATTTCTCATGATCTTCACTATCTAGTCTCCACTTTTGAGACCGCTCATGACGTGGAACTGTATGAATAATTAGGCCAACAACAATGACTAAGTGGCTATATTGATATACCTTGTTGTCAATTTGATATTCATTGAAATGAATCCCATGTTGATCAATTTTAACTTGTTTGAAATATGCCCCTTGCACTACAATTGAGCCTGCATGTATAAGAAACAACAAATTCATATAGGTTCAAAAATTTGTGAAAGTGTATAAAAATTAAAAATGCATGTGCATAAAATTAATTAATTAAAACACATGAATCAGTTCAAACCTGTGGGAAAGGGTATTCCATCGCTCATTTTTGTTAACTTCTTTCTCTCTTCTGTGCAATGCAATAAATAATAACTAACACCTTCTATATTTCCAGCTTCTGCTATGACTGCAAAAATATCTCCTGGAATTCAAATTTAAAGGGAAAATTAAAACTTATAAATAAAATGTATTTCATAAAAACTTGCAGCATTTTTAAAAGATATAATTTTTACAGTTATATACACGTACATGCATGCATACCTTTTTTAATTAATCTTGGAACATGGTCATAATAAATAGAAATCAAAGGAATGTCTTCAAATATTTCATCCTCATTTTTCTCGTATGTGTCAGTAACAACTAGTGGCACCAAATTCCATTCACTGACATATCCAAGCTCTTGGTTCTTGCAATTAACATAGTTTTCTAAAATGCAATCAGAACAAAAACGTGAATAATCCCTAGTGTACAATGTCCATGGGCGATTATCTATACTCATGACACAATGCAAAGATCTTATCTTATTCACGCTCTTGCATCCATGCATTGATCTTCTATCCACATTTGCAAAATGTACATGTGTACATGCACATCTTTGTAAAAAAATGAACTAAACATTTAAATTTAATTTAATTTACTTATAAGATAATTCCCTTTAAATTATTTATATTTTGAACTCTTTTTTTTTTTTTAAAGAGATCACGTACCTGATATCTCCCAAAATACTCTATATGGAATGGGCCTGTGTATTCCCGATGATGAACCAGGATGATTTGGCTACACAAAGTTTTTCTTACACCATTCAACAACAACATGTGCATCATCTATACAATCTTCTGTATTATTTATTTGATGCTTTCTTAGAGAACGTTTGATATAAGCTCATGCACCATCATGTTCACCCTTTCCATGCCCACTCTAAAAAAACCTCCAAACATGTGGTATTATGTCATTTTGATGATATCTACATAGTGTATAAAATGGCCTTGAAGATTTGAATTGTGTCACACATCCATCAAACCAAACAGAATGTTTAACTATTGTTATGCCTCTCTCTTTCAAATATTCAAAAAAAAATCTTAAAACAATGTTGTACAAAAAGTGTGTCATGCTCCTTATCATCACTAATATAGAAGTGGCACTCTTTCTTAATGACAATATTTTCAAATGTACTGTCAGCACCATCCAAATCCATTTGTGCATGTTGATAACATACATGCATCGGAATAGTGATTTGCTTTGAAAAGTAATACTCTGATTGAATCTCTTTTTGATGTGCAAAAGAGTAATTTTATGCAAAGTCCACTACTGATAGAATAGTTCCATGTGGGAAAGTGTCTCTTAATGTTTGAAATTGTTTTTCTTTCCAGTTGGCAAAAAAACCATGGCATATGTATGGTTTTATCAACTTACGAATTTTTTTTTATAAATGTTCCAATAGGTATCTCCTCTTCTACATAATCTAACCTTGTAGATTCCTTTCCAAATTTTGTTTCAAACTTTTTGTACTTGTAACTTTTGCAATTTACCATCTTCGTCATGTCAATGTCTTCATCTCTTGAAGGCAAAACAGAAGCTATTTTTGAAAAATCTAAAAACAGTTTAGGAAGCCTTCTTTCCTCATCTTGAACTCCATCAAACAGAAAATCAAAATCAAAGTATCAAAACTACTCCAAAAGCAAGTTTTCCGTAAAACAAAGTTGTCCAAGTCCAAAAACTAGTCAAGAGATAAAGCACATCTCTCCTATCAAAATCAGGAAACACCATCACACGTATCAAAGGGTCCTTCAATCAAATGGATTTTTATCCAAAAACATACTTGTTTTAAACTCCAAGTTGTCAAATCGAGTTTCCATATTAGAAAAGCTCTTATTCCATATCATTTGATGCACTTTATCATGAGGGGGCATCTAAACCTTCATTTGATAAGGTAAAACTTAAAGTTTCCAAACAAGATATCTTGAATCCAAAACAAATCAAAGGAAACCATTGATAACTTGTGCATGACTAATCCTCATATTCTGAGAAGAAAGAGTATTTATCATAACACTAAGTTAAGGAAACAACAACCCAGTTCTCTGAAACTTGCCAAACGGAATAATTTTTTATACGTCAATCACCAACTCTTCAAATCTCATCGAACATTCCTCCGTCATATGCGCTTGTATCTTCAAGACAAAACAAACAAATTTGACAAGGAACCATTGAGGAGTAGGGCATTATGTCAAAAATCAGCATTCAGTCAATGCCTAAATCAGGGAGGAAAGATCAATCCAACTTTCTTCCCTGAAGTGTGCCTCACTTACAATATACCTTGATTTGAACCACCAACCCCTGAGAAAAATATCGAAGAGGAGTTTGTTCCCTTTGTCACAGAAAGTTTCTACTAGATGTCAATTATTACTCGCTCTCAACGAAACAAACAAAGCGAGACACAACTAGAGTCTAGCATGGGTCAAAGATTATCAAATCCTTTCGAATATCCAAATCTAGAAGACCACAAAAATTTATAAGGAACTCCTCCAAGAGTGTCAAGAAAGTGCTTCATTTTAACAACTTGGGGAAAGCCTCATGGAAAATGACAAAGAAAAATACCTACTCATGCTCACAAGCAAAGGAGTTAAACTCCCTGAAGACTTCGATACTGACATATTTAGATCAAGGTCTCAAGATTATGCTTATCAAGAACAGAAAAGAGAGGAGGAAGCACGTGACCATGAACAAAACACACCTAAACAAAACATACCTGAGCAAAACTTACCTAAGCACAATTTACCCGAGCAAAACATCCCTGAGCAAAACATACTGCTACATACGTCGTTCCAAACTAGAAACAATGCGAGGGAAAACCTCTTCCCTCGGCAAAGTAATGCACCCTTGGTTGCTCTTAAACAGCAAATACAAATGCTACAAAAATAGATGCAAGACATGCAACAAGGATCAGCAATACGGTATTCCTTGAATGAAATTTGTCCTTATCCTTTTGACAGGAGGTTAAACATGGTACCTTTTCCCCCAAATTCAGACATTCCCAAATGTGACAAATATGATGGGAAAAGTGATCCCCACGATCATGTCCGAGAATTCTACACCATGAGCCTAGAATTTTCCCATGATGACACTTATTTAATGCGATTATTCCCAAGAAGCTTGGGAGGACAAACAATGGAATGGTTATCCAAAATCATACCTCCTGTCAGATCCTTTGATGACTTAGTCAACAAATTCATAACTCAATATTCCTACAACATTCAACATGACATCACCATGCTAGATGTCTGCAATACCAAACAAAAGAACAACGAAACATTCATGGTGTCCCTTCAACGTTGGCGACGAATGGTCTCAAGATATCCTTGAGATGTGCCTGAGAAGGAAAAGATGGAAATTTTCATCGACAATTTAAATAGCGAGATGAGTTACATACTCAAACTCCAATGCATACCATCTTTTGCTAAATTGATTGAGAATGGCATCCAAGTAGAAGAGGCATGTGTCAAAAAGGGAACATTGAAATTTTTCAAAGAAGGGACGAATTCATCCAACTCTAATTACAATAACCAAAACAACAACAACTTAGACAAATCCAAGTTTTGGACCTGAAACAAAGACACTGGAAATGA